>NC_056746.1:1503453276-1503582047 GCF_019279795.1 Protopterus annectens | reverse complement strand
ATCGTGAGATTAAATTTAAGAATGAGTGGCTTGTTTCCAGGGTTCGACTCTCGGCAGGAGTGCCTTCTGTGTGGAGTCTGCATTTCCTCCCCGTGATGGACTGAAATTTAAAAGACATGTAGGTAGGTGCGTGCATGTGTGGGTGTGCTTTCTTTGAAGGTTGGGCACCGAGCTGGCAACTCGACACCGTAAAAATCACTGCCAATTATAAGCAGACAAGAAATCTGCTGTGGTGAACCCTAACCGGGAAAAGACAAAAGATAGATGACTCAGCCCTCGTATCATTAATTTTTTGTAAACCATAATATGTAAAAAAAATAATATAATAATAATTCATTTCATAAATACATTTAAAAATTCAGTATTTTATACAGATATATATATATATATATATATATATATATATATATATATATATATATATATACGCACACACATACACACCATAAGATCTTTGAAATGGAGTTCTCCTTCCCAAGTTAAAAATATATCATCCAGGAATCTTGCATAAAATTTTATATCTGAGTACAATTCAGACTTGTATACAAAATTAATCCTTCAATACCACATGATGATATATTAGCATATATAGGTGCAGAAGCTGCACCCATTGCTACACCACAGATTTGCTTAAATATCCCTCCTTCAAAAAACAGTTGTTATATAAAACTAGCTCCATAAAAATTCTTAAATTCCTAATATGTCTGTTTGACAATTTATCAAAGTAGTTAAAGCTATAGTAAACCAGACCAATATCATGTGGTATAACTGAAAATAAGGTATTTGCATCAGTAGTTACAATCAATAACCCATCTTGGACTGAATATCATTAATTAATTGTAAAAAAAATTCCATAAAGATTTAAAACAAGTGGTTTCTCTAAAAAGAACATTTTTAATTTAAAAACAATATATTTTGCCACTGTTTCCATTTTAGAAAGTGCAGAAGCACCAGTAAGTCTTAGGGGAAGATCCACACTATTTTTATTAATCTTAGGAATTCAAAAAAAGGATGAAATCATAGGTTTAGAAACAAAAATAACTAATGCTACACTTCAGTGTCAGTACTGGAAAAATGAATCTACTGAGGCTGTATATAGATATGTTAGTTTTCCAGACCCCTCCAAGGAAAACATCACTGATAAAGTCAAAAACTGCCAAGAAAATGAAACAACATGAGCCACCCGGTATTCCATTTCTGGTTTGCTGAAATAACACCAGCAGAAATAATTTAGATCTGAATGCTTTGGGTTAGCGCCATACCTCTCAATTTATTTGGTCAAAAATTCTTGACAAAGCCAGAAATAATGGTGGACATAAACAATTTTTAAATATTACTCTAATTCACTTAAATCATTAATAGAACATGTTTTGGATTGATATGCATTTTTTTGAACAATAAGACATGTAAAAGTCTAACGACTGACTTATAGACATAAAGTAATCATGAGTAATTTTCCAGCAAATCAAAACTCTTGAGAGATGGCAGAGACATCTGAAGCAAAATCAGGGACATTCTGCAAAAATAGCGACAGCTAAGCGGTACTGGTATCAATCAAGAAAGAATGTCTGGTCGTAATAACCTATTCCTGGATATGAATATTTATTGGGTGTGCAATAGTTTAAATGATGCGGTTATGATGTTCTGAATATTACTAAAGCTGTCTATTAACAAGTCTCAATTAGAAGACTTTAAGAAGTTGTAGTTTTTAATGATTGAGATAATTAAAACTACATATCCTTAAATTCTGATGCCAAGACGTCTTCATTTTCAGGCAGTTTAGTATGGTTTGATATTACCATAATATCCGTGGCACCAACAAGCAAAATAGTTAAAAAACCACAGCCGTAGTCAACTTTCCATCTTCAAAATATGGAATACTATACTATCTCTCATAAGATGGAAGAAAATGGAAAAATGTGGAACACCTACTAAGAGCTAGGGTGGGGGAGCATGGTTAAAGTGTTACTTTATGTTTATTTTCAGATGAAGCAGCTCAAGGTGCAAATGTTCAAGGCCCCAGATGGGGAAGCCAAGCACTCCCCCCACAAAAGAGACAATTAACACATTCGGATCGAATCAAAAAATTAAAGTAAGATCAAGCTTAGCAACATCACAAACACATACCATCCCTAATAACAAGCAAACAAATTAAATAAACTGAAGCCATAGTTAATGTTTCATCTTCAGAATGGAATATTACACTATCTTTCACAATGTGGAAAGGATGGGTAAAATCTGATACATTTACTAATAACTACAAAAGAAGCTCACACCATGGTTAAACTGTGGACTATATACTTATAAAAAGCTCTTTAATAACTCCACTGTCCCTTTGCTTGCCAGAACAGTTACATGGTTGCAACGTAAAATTTTCCTTTTACACTATTTATAATACAAAAAGTTATACAGCAGTTGTAAAACATTGTGTTTACCATATGCCCAGCTCTTATAGGTTCACAGGATAGTACTAGGCTAGATGCCCTTGCAGCACATTTTAAATATAGCCAAATTTCCCAACGCAAAGGTAAGAATCAAACCCTGTACCTTGTATCTATGAGGTAAACACATTAACCATTATGGTAACCCCTAACCCTCTTCAGACATTAGAGACTTTTAAGAGTAAGTTGAAAAAGTCCAGGACTCACATACCAACATACACAAAAATTATTCTCATTTTCCTTCTTAGCATCTCTAGTTACAAATTCCCAGTGTCAAACAATGTTAGCCTTTCTTCCCATCTCAGTTATTATTACTTTATTCTATCGACTACCTTGCTATTACTTTAATCTTTGAGCTGCACACACACACACACACACACACACACACACACACATACACACACACACTGTTTGTATGACTCTGCATCTCAGATATTCGCTTAAAATCATGTGAAATAAATAAATTCACAAATATATAGTACAACACAGTAAGCTCTATACCTATGTCAATGTATTACATTATGTTTGTGCAACTGAATGTGTTTTAAATGTGCTAATCCATTTTATATATCAGGTGGCTATTCTAATTTAGTTTTATTCAAACTTTTATGGTTTATAAAAATACTCGTCGCCAGTACCAATTCACAGAGTCTAAAATTATATCGAACAGCAGTTGTACTATGGTATACGAACACTTTTAGTGTTCAGTGTTCATGAAGAATTCAGGTTCCCTTTAAAATGGAATGCAGCACTCAAAAAACTCCTTTAATTAGCATGCATTAACTTTTTAATTAGAAAATTGCTTGAGTTGTTGGTTTTAATTTGGCGCCTTTTTAGATTTATTTGTATAAATAGTTGCTTTGAATTTTAGATGTATTGTCTGATGAAGCGTGGTGGTGACCACGCGAAAGCGCTTACAATAAACGTTTTGGTCCTTATATACTGGATTACCTGCTACTTATTTTAAGAAAGTGAATTTATAGTTCGTGATTTAATGACTTTATGCTGTATTCTATTGCTTACTGCATACTGAATTTTCACTGCATACTGAACTAACGGAGCTGTTGCTTCTGACTTATTGCTTTGCCGCTACACTTTTTGTGAGCTTCAAGTCTGTATCGGACACATCAGACTTTTACACAGTTTCGTGGTGAGAGAGCCTGGTTGTTTTCTCCATTTTTGCCTCCAGTTACAGGCATTCTCTCTTCAGCTGCCGGTGAAGAGTTTTTTTGTTTATTACTTCTTCCACACTTTATTTTCACCGCCAGCACACGATGGATAACGCTGATATTGAACTTGATTATACTCCAGGGACGAGGGAAGCAGTAGTGCACCTAGAAGACTTACTACATGTACAAGCTAACCCTTTATTGACTCTGGACCTTTCGCAAACTGAGCATGTCACTCCCGTGAACACAGAAGGCTTTAATATTTCCGATTTTAACCTTGTATCAAAAACATTGGAGGATGACATGTATAAATTGCAAAGATATGCCTGGCAAAGGCAACACCTAGAGGCTTGCCTTCATTATTCCATTGTGCCGAGAGGGATGCGGGTTATGTGTATGCCGTCTTACGGAGAGGCACATCCAGAACTCCTCAAAAAATGGCAGGATCTGAATATTGACCTCGGACACAGGTATATCAGGCTTCTTCTTGATTATTTTACTCCCTTAGAAATTGAATTGAGAAATAAGGTTGATGCTAACTTTAAAGACCTTAGCCACCGTTTTAAAGCTGAATATTGCACTCGCAGATTACGTAATATATGTTTACAAGTAAATGCCTTCAGCGAAAGACTGAAGGCAACAAAAATGCGTAAGCTACAAAGAGACTTTCAAGATTTTAAATTAAGACAAGTATTTGTTTGGCCAAGAGGCAATAACTTAATACATAATGAGAATGGTAGCTTAAATGACAATTTGAAGAATACACAACGTTCTACCTCTGTAGAAGGCACTTTTGTTGCCAATAATGCTAATGATACTATATTGCCGACCAATGTTTCTTTGTCTGTTGCCAGTTTAGAGGGGGCTAACAATAGTTTTTCGGTTTCCAATGTGACTGACACGCCCCCTCCGAACCAACTAGCGTTATTAAAATCCGTCACTAATCCAGGAGCCAGACCAAAAGACTCTAACATTGCAGCGCCTTTGGGTTCCTCATCAAAAAACTTTCTACCATATCCAGTGAAACAAAGATTTCAGAACAGAGGACGGTCTACAAGTCGAGGCCCAAGGAAAAGGAAGCTATCTACGGAAAGCTTCCACTCAACAGGACGAACAAAAAAGTGACTGGTTTATTATATAACTATTCTGACTACAATTTTTCTGATGCTGACATTTCTCTTTTGAACCGTGGCTTGAATTTTATTCCAGCCTGTTCTGATACACTAACTGATGTTTTAATTAATTTAAGACTGTTCTGTAGACGGGTAGCCTTAAAAGTTTATTTTAAAGAGAAACCTGATTCAAACAAAAATGTTGCACCCATTGTTTTTAAAAGGAAAAGCACTTTTATGCCCCCGTTACCCCATAGTATAGAATGTTTTTTACATACTTGTGAGCAGGACTTTTATGAACTATTTTCTACTAAAGTAAAACCTGTTTTTTTTAATCTAAATTTAGATGAATTTAACTCTTTGAAGCATATAAAACAATGTGATAAAATTTCTGTTAAACCTGCCGACAAGGGAGGTGGGATTGTGGTTTTGAACAGGGTTGATTATAACACCAATATGTGTCTAATGCTTAATGATGAAACGACATATGTAAAATTAGAATTATATAGAGTGAATACCATCATCAAGAACGTACATGACATGCTGTTTGATCTGCTTATTTGCAGACAGATCAATGAAGACACGTACAGTTATCTTTTGATAGATAATCCTATCATACCTATCATTAAAGGACTCCCGAAAATCCACAAGAATACTCACCCCATCCCACTACGACCCATAGTATCAGGCGACCACTGGGTCACTGCCAATGCCTCTTGTTTCGTAGAATTCTTACTCAGACCAGTGGTCGACTCTTTTGATAGTATCCTAAAAGATACCTACCACCTTTTAGCGTGCTTGTCAGAGATACAACTAGATATTCAACATCATGACTACATTCTGATTACTTTGGACGTGAAGAACCTCTTCACTTCAATTCCCAACGACTTGGGTATTGAGGCTATAAGAGACATACTAATGTTGGATAAATCTCTTTCTAATGATAAGCAGTTACTTATATGTCAGTTATTGGATGTGATATTAAACAACAATGTATTTATGTTTTTAAATGAGTATTACCTACAGAAATGGGGGGTGGCGATGGGCACCCCGTGTGCAAACACCTATTCTAACTTGGTTGTTTTGGCCTGGGAACGTTCCCACTTATTTACCCACCCCCTGTTTACACAGATAGTAACCTATAAACGTTTCGTAGATGATATTTTTATTGTATGGAAAGGCACAGAGTCTGATTTTGTCCAATTTTTGAATTATCTTGAGAGCACCTCCACTTTTCTACGGTTTACTATGGAATGCTCTACCAAATCCATTAACTTTCTGGATGTCACACTAACTATTAATGACGATGGCACTATAACCTCGACTATCTATAGAAAACCAACATGGAGGAACACACTTTTATCTTTTGATAGTATGCACCCTAGGTATGTCTTTCCTGGCATCATCAAGAGTCAATTTATTAGATTAAAAAGACTCTGTAAAGACCCACACTCGCTACAACTTGAAGCAGACCATTTAGAATTATTATTTAGAGAGAGAGGTTATAATTCAGGGTTGGTCACAAACACCAGGAATAATGTAATTAGGACTACATTAATAAGCCACCAAGACACAAATACCGTAAATAGTAGATATCCTACAAGATGCAAAGACTTTGTACCTATAATTTTGAATTTTACTAGTATCATCAATGACATCAAAAAGGTCTTTTATAACAATTGGAAACTACTCATGACAGATCCCTTTGTTAAACAATTGATAGGGAACAAACCACACTTCATGTTTAAGAATAGCCCGAATTTAAAACAGCTATTATGTAATGATAAGGGTACCAATGATGAATTAAATTTACCATTCACTAACAAGAAAGGTACCTTTCCCTGTTATAATTGCAGGAGGTGCAGCCATATTTCAAAAGAAATAGATTTTAAACATCCTACTTTGAACTATAGTTTCCATCCAAGATTATATGCTAATTGCTGTACCAAGAATCTTATTTATTTGGCCACGTGTAAAAACTGTACAGTGTTTTACATTGGCCTCACTAAAAGATGTTTGAGAGACAGAATTTATGGTCATCTTTATGACATTCGTAAGAAAAATGAATTAAACGCATTAGCTAAGCACATCTTGGAACAGCCCCACCACAGCTTTGAGTTTAAGGTATTGGAGATAGTTACACCTAATAGAAGAGGTGGTGATAATTCAACACTTCTAAATAATAAGGAGTTAAAATGGATATTAAGATTGGCTGCACACATACCTCCTGGCATTAATAACCAAGTTTCCATTAAACCAGTTTTGGAATCTAGATAAAACTTTACATATAAATGTTTATTAATGGAGAGTACTCATGATTTGTAATAACTATTAATTTTTAATTTTTAAAAAAACTTTTTATTTTAACATGGATATATTATTCCATATTTTTTATATTGCTCTTTTGCATAATATTATATTTTTTGTCAAATCAAATCTCTAAAAATATTTTCTACACACAATAGGCTTTCTCAAACAACAGCATTTCAATGGTTGTACTCACTCATGTATGTATCCATCCAGTACCATAGGTTCTATTGTGTCTATCTTACTAATCACCTTTTAAGCATCAAACAAATTATTATTCATTCACTGGTTTTTGCATATTTATATACATTATATATATTTTTTATATTTTTTATATATATTTTTTATATATTTATACATTCTATACATATGTAGTGTAACTAGGTATATATGTTTTATCAAACTTCCACACATTTTTTACATTTATATATTTAACATTTAATATTTCATATTTAATTTATTTAAAATTTGATATTTAATGTTCATTCGTCTCCCAATTTAGTGATATGGAATTTGAATAATTGCAACCAATGATCTTGATTAATAATTGTATCTATTAATAAATTGTGAATTCACCAAATAGCAGAAACATAAATTATTGGAGCTATAAATAGGGGATTCACACTCCAGTAAATAGATATTTATTTTTCTATTCATTTATTCATTCATTTATTTATTTATTTATTTATCTATTTGATTATTAAACATACGACACCATGATCAATAACAATTCATGATTTTGATCAATAGTCGAATATACCAGTTTAACTATGAATGAATTTATTAAACATTAGTAATATGATTCTTTGGTGCTATCATTAGTGGGTTTACATTTGAATAGATAGGTATCTATTTATTTATTTATTTATTTATTCAACTGTTTATTTAACTTATTTATTTACCTATTTATTTATGCAACATATTGTTATAGAGCCATCTGTAATATAGTACAACACAGTAAGCTCTATACCTATGTCAATGTATTACATTATGTTTGTGCAACTGAATGTGTTTTAAATGTGCTAATCCATTTTATATATCAGGTGGCTATTCTAATTTAGTTTTATTCAAACTTTTATGGTTTATGAAAATACTCGTCGCCAGTACCAATTCACAGAGTCTAAAATTATATCGAACAGCAGTTGTACTATGGTATACGAACACTTTTAGTGTTCAGTGTTCATGAAGAATTCAGGTTCCCTTTAAAATGGAATGCAGCACTCAAAAAACTCCTTTAATTGGCATGCATTAACTTTTTAATTAGAAAATTGCTTGAGTTGTTGGTTTTAATTTGGCGCCTTTTTAGATTTATTTGTATAAATAGTTGCTTTGAATTTTAGATGTATTGTCTGATGAAGCGTGGTGGTGACCACACGAAAGCGCTTACAATAAACGTTTTGGTCCTTATATACTGGATTACCTGCTACTTATTTTAAGAAAGTGAATTTATACTTCGTGATTTAATGACTTTATGCTGTATTCTATTGCTTACTGCATACTGAATTTTCACTGCATACTGAACTAACGGAGCTGTTGCTTCTGACTTATTGCTTTGCCGCTACACTTTTTGTGAGCTTCAAGTCTGTATCGGATACATCAGACTTTTACACAGTTTCGTGGTGAGAGAGCCTGGTTGTTTTCTCCATGTTCTGAATATTACTAAAGCTGTCTATTAACAAGTCTCAATTAGAAGACTTTAAGAAGTTGTAGTTTTTAATGATTGAGATAATTAAAACTACATATCCTTAAATTCTGATGCCAAGACGTCTTCATTTTCAGGCAGTTTAGTATGGTTTGATATTACCATAATATCCATGGCACCAACAAGTAAAATAGTTAAAAAACCACAGCCGTAGTCAACTTTCCATCTTCAAAATATGGAATACTATACTATCTCTCATAAGATGGAAGAAAATGGCAAAATGTGGAACACCTGGGGTGGGGGACCATGGTTAAAGTGTTACTTTATGTTTATTTTCAGATGAAGCAGCGCAAGGTGCAAACGTTCAAGGCCCCAGATGGGGAAGCCAAGCACTCCCCCCACAAAAGAGACAATTAACACATTAGGATCAAATCAAAAAATTCAGGTAAGATCAAGCTTAGTAACATCACAAACACATACCATCCCTAATAACAAGCAAACAAATTAAATAAACTGAAGCCATGGTTAATGTTTCATCTTCAGAATGGAATATTAAACTATCTTGCACAATGTGGAAAGGATGGGTAAAATCTGATACATTTACTAATAACTACAAAAGAAGCTCACACCATGGTTAAACTGTGGACTATATACTTATAAAAAGCTCTTTAATAACTCCACTGTCCCTTTGCTTGCCAGAACAGTTACATGGTTGCAACGTAAAATTTTCCTTTTACACTATTTATAATACAAAAAGTTATACAGCAGTTGTAAAACATTGTGTTTACCATATGCCCAGCTCTTATAGGTTCACAGGATAGTACTAGGCTAGATGCCCTTGCAGCACATTTTAAATATAGCCAAATTTCCCAACGCAAAGGTAAGAATCAAACCCTGTACCTTGTATCTATGAGGTAAACACATTAACCATTATGGTAACCTCTAACCCTCTTCAGACATTAGAGACTTTTAAGAGTAAGTTGAAAAAGTCCAGGACTCACATACCAACATACACAAAAATTATTCTCATTTTCCTTCTTAGCATCTCTAGTTACAAATTCCCAGTGTCAAACAATGTTAGCCTTTCTTCCCATCTCAGTTATTATTACTTTATTCTATCGACTACCTTGCTATTACTTTAATCTTTGAGCTGCACACACACACACACACACACACACACACACACACACACACATACACACACACACTGTTTGTATGACTCTGCATCTCAGATATTCGCTTAAAATCATGTGAAATAAAATTCACAAATAATTGCCCAGAAATGTATCTCTACATGTCTATGTCAGAACCATACAGCGCAATTCCCCTCTAACCCTTTCAACTTATTAGCTCAAGAAACAGAAAAAGGGAACAAAATCAGAAACAGCTTCTAAATATTCCTCTTATATTCTTAAAAAATTTATTAAATAACAAGCTTTGCATTATTAATTATGTTCTAAAGAATATAAAGTCTGAAACTCACATGCCTTTCATTATTTAGTGATTGTAATCCACAGCAATTTTCCAGAAAGCCACAACGTTTAGAAGAAACAGATTAGAATAAGTCTCAATTTCTTTGCTTCAGAATTCTGGACAAAGCTAAAAATAACTGGGGGGGGATCCCAAAAGGGACATATTTTAAACAATATTTTTTGACTATTTGTTAACCAGGTAAAATTACTGGAAAAGTGTCCCTTTTCAGGGAAGATCCAAGATTAATGTGTGAGTGACGTGCTCAGAGTCACACTATAGACAAATGGAGGTGGGATGATTTAAACCCTGTACCTTCAACTACAGCCAACTCTAATTCACTTAAAAAGTTAATAGAACTACAACAAGTGATGCTTAGACATGTATTCTCTTTGAAATATGAAACACTAACTATTGATTTATCAAACAAAGAAGGTATGGCAGGTCTGACAGTTGATGTAGAGGATTAAGACTATACATTCTTAATGAGCCTCCTCCAACTGTGTGATAATGAGCAAGTCACTTAAATAGAAAACTTAACCAATTGGGAGGGGCTTTACCCCAGTCAGACATTCTTACTTGCTGCTAAATGAAGTAAAAGGCATCTTCTCCAACTGCTGCTTAAAATATGATAAAATATCTCCTAACCACTGCTTAAAAATATAGTAAAAGACACACTAGAGTCCTTCTTCTGAATGCTGATTAAAAATACAGTAAAAGATGTCACTTAGTCTTATCAACCTCAAATGTGATGTAAGAACACTTGTTTGAGGTTCACTAACAGAAAAAAAACTAGGAACAATTTTCAGAAGCTCGGCACTACTGGTTGGTGAAGCTGAATTTCACAAGGAAGGCTCCAAAAGGAGCAACTACATGTTATGTCTCATGACTGGAATTCACTTCATGAGAGTTTAAATGTTACTGAGATGTTTTCTTTAGGAATGGACAGTATGCTTAAACCATAATTGTTAAATACTGCACTATGTTGCTTTGGCAGTGAAGAGATGGGAACAATGTAACTCATAACTCATCAATACCAAATTGGCTCCCAAATACTTGTGTAACTCTTGGGATAGCAAATTGGCTCACAAGCAAAACCCAGGAAACAAGAGTGGGCTGCTCTACCTCCTCCAAAAGACCTGTCAGTAACAGTGTACCCTAGGGTTCAGTCCTTGTGTAATTCCTCATAGGCATTTATTTCTCAGAGGTCAGAGTTACTGTTAAGTGTTCAGGGCCAACCAAGTTTGCTGATGACTGTTAACTTGGCATTGTCATAAATTTATGGGAGACACCAGGATTCTCCTTTCAAAAGTAATAGCTGTTGTCAAAACCATGGACTAAAACTGAATGCCAAAAAATGTATAATAGCATCATTGCACAAACAAGAAGTCCCTTGTAGGAGCAAACTATATAGGAAAAAATGGGAATTGTAGGAACAATACATACAGGGGAGGAATGAGGTTTAAAAGAAGGCAGGACTTAAATGAGCTATGTAATGTTTGACTGAAAATGATCGGGTAGATTATAAGTGATGTAAAATGTTTGCAACGGGGTGTGTATTGCTATGGTTTGTGATATAAAATGCTTGCAACTAGGATTTTGTCAGTGTGCTTGTTTTCATTTATATAAATGTATCATTATTTATGTCATAAGTGATGGTTTAATAAAGATGTTTCTTGTTTAAAAAAGAGGGCAGGAATTGAATAATGTATGTAATGTTGCTTAGGTTATATGATATATAACAATATATATGAAGCATAATGTTTGTTAATTTTAACTTGTTAATACAGTTTGATTATTTTATATAAATAATAAATGTGCCTATGTCACAAGTGATAATTCAGTAAAGGTGTTAAAAAAAAGAAGTCCCATGCAGATATTCCACTAACAACACAGCCCAAAAAGTGATCCAGTAGTTAGGAACCTGGGAACATATGTAGATAATGAACTGCCCTTTGATCACCATGTATCCGCTATTGTAAAAATATTTTTTTCATTGCACAGCTTATTACTAAGGGTATGGTATCCAGGCCAAGGGATGTGATCATTCCACTATATTCTGCATTCATCTGACTGATGATTGAGTATAATGTCCTCTTTTGTGTGGACCTCTCCAAACATTTGACATTTGAATGCTCATAATGCTTTCTTGCTAAGAAAATCAAGGGCCTAAATAAAAAAAAAATAAAAACTATGCAGACCATTTCAAAGCCTTTCCCTCTTCTTGGTGTCATACAAGCTACTGAAGGGCAATGTCTGCCTCACGTACAGAGCCACAACAGACCCCATCCTGTCAGACTTGCTGCACATTTGCAAGTCCAATGGGGGCATAAACACCTACCTGCTCAAGAGATCTACAGTGGATATAAAAAGTGCACAGACCCCTGTTAAAAGCCAGGTTTTTGTGATATAAAAAAACTGAGACCACAATAAATCATTTCAAAACATTTCCCACCTTTAATGTGACCTATAACCTGTAAAATTCAATTGAAAAACAAACAAATCTGTTAGGGGAAAAATATAAAAAATAAAAAAACGTACACTGTTGTACTTAAAATCAAAAGGTCCTTCAACAAAGTATTAGTTTAAGGATGTGCACACTTATGCAACCAGCTTATTGTATATTTTTTATATTTTTTCCCCTAACAGATTTGTTTGTTTTTCAATTGAATAGTACAGGTTATAGGTTACATTAAAGGTAGGAAAAGTTTTGAAATGATTTATTGTGGTCACTTTTTTTATATCACAAAAACCTGGCATTTTAACAGGGGTCTGTACACTTTTTATATCCACTGTAAATCTCTTCTTGAAGGGATATATATGTATCACAGAAAATACCACTTCTTTGAAATTGTCTTCCTTTCCACATAAACAAAGTACATCTCTTACACTATTCAAATGTTTATCTGGATGAATGGATGGGTAACCACAAATTCACCCCTGGTTTACAACCCTTGTCCTCGTGCATAGTGAGTATTCTACTCATCCAGGGATATTCATGCTTAAAATGTAACGTCTAAAATCTTAATGGGAATATAAGGCTAGGCTTCTAAAGATCCTCACAGATGAATAGCCTAGTAAGCACCAATTAATCTATGAAACAATGAAAGAAACAACAGGAGTTGCATGAATTGGTGGAAAGTGTTAAACATGTTTGTGTGTGCTTAGCCAAGTGATAGACTTTTAGTATTTTAGCATTCCAGGGACTGGGGCACTCAGGGGGCACAAACTTTCACAGGTTGGGGCATATGCCCCCATGTGTCCCCCTCTAGCTCCGACTATGTCTGTGTACAGGCTGTATGATTTTATATCTGACTAGACTCCTTGGGTGAACTTGAGTTTGCCTGTCCAGGGCAGGCAGATGGGTTTTTGAGTATGGAAAACGTAGTGTGGAGTTGCAATTGTCGGAGAAGGAGTGGAAATTCCAGCCACTGAAGTTTGTTTAGTGAGAGGCAGTGATGTGAAGAGAGTGGTTGGTTTAGAATAAATCTTGCAATTTTGTTGTATATTTGTTCTAGTTTCTGCATTGAGGTAGTTTGGATACTGGTAAGGCTGGTGGAAGCATATAGAAGACTAGGTAAGAGAAATGCCTGTGCAAGAGTGTGTTTAGTGGCAGTAGTGAGGAATTTGTTGTTCCTATAATGTAGTGCAAGTTTTTGGTGTTTTTTTTTTTTTTTGATAGCCTGTTGTATGTGCAAGTCAAATTTTAGTTGGTCATCAATTACTACCTAAAGGAGTTTGCTGTGTGAGGCAGAGAATATAAGCGGTGCCATCTAGGGCGGAAAGAGAAAATTGGATTTAAGGTGAGAGAGTGTCTGAGGTAGGAAGAGAAGGAGTTGAGTTTTCTTAGGGTTAAGGATTAGTTGATTTGTTTCTGAGCCATTTTTCAACAGACATAAAGGAATTATGTGTTAGTTTGTGTAGTTCAGAGATAGTATTGGAGATAGATAATTGAGTAGAGTCATCTGCGTATTATATTATAGATGAGAGACTGCAGGATGAATGTAGGTTGTTGGTAAAAATGTTGAAAAGGAGCGGTCCAAGTATGGAGCCTTGGGGTATTCCTGTTTGAACAGCAAGGAAGGGTGAGAAAACCTGCTGCCATCTAACAGCTTGTTTTCTCCAGTAAGGTAGGATTGGAACCAGCCAAGAGAAAAGGAGAGAGGTTTAGGTCTGAGAGTTTATTAAGAAGGATGGGATGAGGCACAGTGTCAAAGGCTTTAGAGAGATCAAGGAATAGACAGGAGATGAGGAGGTTGTTGTCCCTAGCTTCTGCAACCTTTTGAGTAAAGGATAGTAAGGCAGTCAAGGTACTGTGTTTAGGGTGGAAATCATGTTGTGAGGGGGTGAGGAGAGTTTCGTGAATGAGATTGGACAGTAGTTGAGTATGTATACATTTTTCAAGGATCTTTGAGAGCGGTGAGAGAATAATGATTGGTCTATAGTTAGAGGGTTCAACAGAGTTGCCACCTTTGTGCAGAGGAGTGGTATAAAAGGATTTCCATAGTTCTGGTATGGTAGATTCCTGAATGGAGTGGTTGATTAAGATAGATAGAGGGTATGCAACAGAGTCAGCAGCAATTTTCTTAATTCTGTTTCTGGTAGTAGAGTTCATATGCATTTTCATGATCTATATAAACTTTCACTGAGTCCACAGGTAGATGAGATTAGAGAATCATTCTCCAATTGGACTCTAGCTAGTTATGCCTAGCTAATATGTTTCAAAAGTCAATATGGAAGCCTGTATGTTATCTTTTTTCCTGAGCTTATTTGGGGTTACACTAAATTTATGGATTTGCAGTGAAGTAGATGGAAGGTCCATTAATGGGAGAATCTGTTGCTGGAGTCTGAGTGGATATTGCTCAGTTCTTTCTTGAAGGGTGACCAGGTATTGGTTCATGCTTGTACTTCTTTCTTGAAAAGCTGAAGTTGAGTTCATTAAAGCCTTATTATAGCTCACAAAATTCTCAATCATTGTTCATCAAGCAGCTATTTTTACTGCTGCAAAGATTGTTTTCCCAAAAGGAATCCCCACTTATGCACTAGGGCTTTAACAGTTACTCATTTTTTATCAGTTCAACACTCAGAGATTTATTAGCATGTTTTGTATGTAACACAGCACAGGTTCTTTTTGCTAAACATTCAAGAAATAATTTGACAGCCAGAGTTTACATTGCTTATTCTGGTGGGGTTATGGGGAAGGAAATTCAGGCAGTGGAAGTAAGTTGTGAAGCAAAGTTTATAGAAAGAAAACCTTATCTCTGCCTGTATTCTGTACCAGTGTCATCTGCTGCAGTCCAAGAAAACACAGCCTTTAACAGTTCTTCAGATTTAAACAGATCTATTTACAAAAAACAAGAAAAAAGTTCAGCATTTTGTCATAATGTTGGGGATTAACAGAAACAACAATAATTTACTATTTCAATTTGGTCTTTTTACAGTTCTCAGTGAATATATGTTACTCTGACCCACAGTCGTTCAGAACAAAACAGCACTCACAGAATGTCAGTCTCTTTATCCAAATAAGCAGGTATTCCTAGTAATTCCAGAAGACTTTCTTCAGAATGCAGGATAACAGCCTTTATACCTTCCTGGCTTCAAGGCTGTGCACCAAGCTTCTCCTTTCAAGGTTACTTTTTGACCACACTTGTTGCTCCCTAGGACTCCTCTTGACTTCCTCTCTCATTTCAAGAAAACAGAAAACTTGCTCTTATAGACTAATGGGCTTGAAATTCCTCTACCTGTAAATGATTCTCATTAACTTCCACCCTTAATCTTAATTGCCTGCATGATTCAGAGTTAGCAGAGTTAAAGGTGCTGTGTTTCCTAGATAACCATTTGCTATCTTGAGATTCATTAGTAATAGTCCTTGTACAGACAGACTGAATGACTGAAAATACAGACTTACGTATACTAAGTCCAAACTGCTGTCTATATATACATACATATATATATATATATATATATATATATATATATATATATATATATACATACACACACACAAGTTTGGAGGGTGAACTAACCAAAACACTAGTTGTTTGAATGGTCACTACTGCAGTAGCTTTAACTATATTGGTTACATCCTGCATAGGATATAACAGAGAGCCAGCCTGCAAAGCTTAAGGGCACCTTCCACACACACAAACTGTCAGTCAGCTTGAGCTGAGCTGACTAAAAGACAGGTTTGGGCACCAACCCCTTCAGAGCTTTTATGCCAACTGAGAAAGGGAGGTTGAGCCCTGAGAGGACATTGCTAGGAATAACAAAAATAAATGTCCACATCCTTGCATGAAAAATACAACAAAAAATAGGTGGGATGGCGGGAGGGAGCAGCTACTGCAGCAGTAATTATTTGAACATCTACTGTTATGGTAAATTTACTTACACATCTGTACTATGTTCTTCATATTGATCGTTGTTGCAGTAGCCTTAGCTATATGAGTAGATTACCCTAGCTTAGAACAACTTGGAGGTATACGGATAAGGGTCCAGGAGTCCCTGGAAAATGGACCTACCAAAGCTTGACCTAGACCTGGAAAAGGAATCTAGCTTGTCATGCTTTGTAAAGGTATGTACAGAGGGCCAACTTACTGCTGCTTCTAGTACTTCTTCTAATACTTCTGGAGTTCATTCCTTTCCAAAAAGCCAAAGATGAAGCCAAGGCCATGGTATAGTGAGCCTTGATCCCGCCTGGAATAGTTTTGTTGTGGTAGGAATAACAAAAGGTAATAGCATGAGCCATTTGGAAATAGTCTATCTTGACACAGGTTATCCTTTCTTTTTCTTAGCTTCAGAATAAATGAACAACTGATATTCAGAAGGATTTAGTTCTGTCAGGATAGCACCTGAGTTGTCTGTAGACATCCAAGACATGGGATATCCATTCTCCCTCATTTCACAGTTCAGGAAATAACACAGGGAGATTTATAGTTTGTGTTAAAGTAAACTTGGATACCACTTTAGACATAAAAGGATTAGTTCTCAAGGAAATCCTGACTGTGGAAAATAAGATTGTAAGACAAACCACAAGAGCAGGATTGCAGGAAACAGAGCTTTATTCCGGTACCTCGGCCCACTGGCTGTTGGTTCTTGTACTTGTGGAAAATAAGATACCATAAGATCTTGCAGCTAAAATACTCTTCTTGTAGTTGTCAGAGCAACCAGTGGAACTGTTTCCCATATTAAGAACCTAATTCATCCAGATAAGCTGGTTCAAACTGAGAAATTGTTAGCTTCTCTAGCTCAGAATTAAGATCCTAAGGAGGACCCACCATTTTTCTTGGTGGTCTCTTATGCAATACCCCTTTCAAAAACATTTTGAGATGGGAATGCCGTGAAAAATGGGGATCCATAGGCAGACATGCTAAAATAGCCAACAAGTGAAACTTGATAGAGAAGTAAGACAGGCTATAGCAAAGTAACTCACAAAAATATTGTGAAACACATTAAACACTAGACCTGAATGAGTGCTGTCTGTGCTGTTGACACCAACTAGAAAACCTTTCCCATTTGCTATTATACGATTTTCTACTGGCAGGCTTTCTTGGTTCCATTAGTACCTGCTGTACATACTCAGTAAACAGGTGTCTAAAAGAAATTAAGACCCTATCATCCAGGCAGTTAGTTGAAGTTGTTTGGGGTCAGGATGTAGCAAAAACTCCTGTTTTTATGCGAGTAGATCCAGTCTGTGAGGAAGCTTATGGTAATTGCTTCTGGCCAATTCAAAAACAGGGAGAACTACTGTTGCCTGGGCCAGAACAGAGTCATTACAATGATCTTGGGGGATTCCTTCTGAATCTTGAGAAGTACCTTGAATATTAGTGGAAATAATGGAAAAGCTTACAGAAATATTCCTATCCAAGGAAAAGAAAAGGCATCTGCTTTCCAGGCCTTCTTGCATGGGGTCGTGGAGCATAATGCTTCCAGCTGATTGTTCAGACAGGCAGCAAGAGGGTCTACCTGAGGAACTTCCCACAGATGGATCAAATCTTGGAAGACCTCCTGATGTAGTTTCTCTTAGAGAGGGTCTGCCTGCCTATGTCTTGCTCAGCTTGTTTACCCCATAGCTTTGCTCTGACAGGATGTAGGAAGCCTGTAGAGTGAGACTGTGCTGTAAAGCTATAGACCATGCTAACATGGCTAGTCTTCATAGGGGAAAGACCCATTTCCCCTTGCTTGTTTATGTACCACATCACTGTGGTATTATCTGCGACCACCTGAAGTGATCCTAGGGACCACATGATTTCTCTCCTCTTAAATCTCAGAACTGGAATCCAAAAAAATAAATAAATAACGGGCGATAGTGCAAGGAGCAAAGAGTCTTCAGATGCCATTGCTATCTTTCTCATGAGTCTTGCCAGAGGTATCATGAAAATCATAGATGCCATGAGACCCAGAATACTAACGTATTCTGCCTCAGTGACTAAAGTCTGAGTGGAAAGCCCCTGCAAAAGATCTAAATATGTATCTATTTTTTCCTGTGGAAAAAAAACCCTTTTTACTGTCATGTCTAGCAGACACCCTAGGAACACAATTCTGTGTGATGTAGTTGAAAAAGACTTTTGAATGTTCTGTTGGAATCCCAACTTGCATAGATCCCTCACTCAAGTGAAAATTTCTTACACTTCCAAAAATACTCTGCAAAGATAAGCAAGTTGTCTAAATATGGAACAATGTGGATACCCTGTAGCCTGCAATGTGCTATAACTGAGACTAGATGTTTAGTGAACACTCTAAGAATAGTGCACACCTCAAAGGGTCAGGCAGTGCCGCAAAGCCACTTGGGTTGGGATCCAGAGTCTACTAGTCAGGAGGAGGACAAGCTAGAAATGGTGTGGGAATTGTGGTGAGGGAGAGGCTCATAAGACAGTGAGGGATGTCATCAGAATTAGAGACAGACTCATGGCAATCAGACTCCAGTGTAACGATAGGGCAAGATTCATAATCTCAGCCTATGCCCCACAACAGGGTTGTGATAGTGAAGAAAAGAGTGCATTCATACAGCAGTTGCATTATCTTCTAGATAAAGCAGGACAACGTGAATTAGTATTGATAATGGGTGACTTAAATGCACATATAAGGACAAACAGAACAGGATATGAAGACTGCCTGGGCCCACATGGGTGGAGCAACAGGAATAAAGAAGGAGAGGCCATTTTAGAATTCTGTCTGGCAAATAGCTCAGTAGCAGCCAACACGCAGTTCAGAAAGAGAGACAGTCACAAGATGACATACAAGAGTTGCCACCATGCAACTCAGGTAGACTTCCTCCTAGTAAGGAAAGATTATTGGGATAGGATCAGTGATTGCAAAGTCATTCCCAGTGAAGCAGTTCACCCACAGCATAAACTACTGGTTGCCACAATCATCTGCAAGCAGTGGTAAGAGGAGGCTTTAAGACCACTGGTTGCCATAATCAGCTGCAAGCAGTGGCAAGATGAGGCTGAAGACCTGGAAGTTGACTTGAAAGAAAGCAAAACAGTTCAAGGAATTGCTCAGGGATCTAGCAACCCAAGAAGAAGAAGAAGAAGAAGAGGAAATAGGTGGAATTAGAGAATAATGGCACCTCAAAACAGCATGTGTGAGGACTACACAACAGGTGTTTGGCTGGGGCAGGTATAGAAATAAGGTACATAAGGAAAGCTGGTGGTGAAATGCAGAAGTCCATGAAGTCATCAAAAGACAGGAGTGCAGGAAAAAGTGGGAGACAGACCAGGCTGGGAAAAAAAAAAACTGGTTGGTTGACAAAGAGGCTAAGAAAGGAGTTGCACTAGCAAAGAACCAGGCGTCAGAGGCTCTCTACCAGCTTCTAGAAATGAGTCAGTATATGGCACAAAGAAACTGTATTACGCTGCAAGGCAAAGACAGAAAGATAAAGAAGATAGACACTCCTAATAAGGGATGCCAGCAACAACCTGCTTACTAGTCCACAGGATATCAAAGGCAGATGGAAGGAGGATTTCCAGCAGCTTCTGAATGAAGAAAACTCACAGAAGTTGCACTGCCACAAATACAGCCTACAGTGAGAGAAGAGGAGGAGCCCAATACAGAAAATTAAGAACACCACTAAGGAAAATGAAGTCAGGGAAAGCAACAGGCTCAGAAGGGATCACAGCAGATAAAATAAAGATGCTGGGTAAGAAAGGAGAGAAAAGGCTCCTGATGGTACTCGTGGCAGTGTAGAGAGAAAGGCATGTCCCAGATGACTGAAGAATAAGAGGAATAAGCATACTAGTGTCAGTGTTCAAGAACAAAAGGAACATTCACAACTGTGGGCAGTACAGGGGTATTAAACTCCTGTCACATTGCATGAAAGTTATAGAGACTGTGACTGATAAATGAATACGCAGAGCAGTAGAAAGTAAGATGGGAAATGAGCAGTTCAGATTCAGATCAGAATGCAGCACAACAGACTCAATGTTTGCAGTGAGACAGATAACTGAGAAGAAACTAGAGATGAGGAAAGAATCCAACTGGACATTCTTAGACTTGGAGAACGCATATGACAAGATCCCAAGAAAGCTTATTTGGGAAGTCTTGTGGTGGTTCAAACAACAAACTCCCAGAAACATTGGTAAAATTAGTGCAAGCTATGTACAAGGACCCAATGACTCAAGTACGAACAACGTTCGGTCTCACAGAGGGGTTACCAGTGGGAATGGATGTGCATCAGGGTTCAGCTCTGAGCCCACTGCTGTTCATACGGGTGATGGACTACATTATCAACAGGTCAGAGTGGACAGATCAATAAAGTTACTGTATGCAGAAGATGTGGCATTACAACCAGACTCTGAGCAAGAACTTCAGCAAAGGATAGGGGAATGGAATGCAAAACTGAAGACACATGGGATGAAACTAAGCACAGATAAGACAGTGGTAGCAGCAGCAAACTGGGAAAATCAGAAGAAGATGAGAAATGATATAGAAGGGAAGAGTTGAGTGACATAAAATGATTTTCTTACAACCTTAGCCATATGTTGGTCAAAAGCTAGATTACTGCCTATATACAGTATACATATGTGTTTGAGACATATGTTCAACTATTGAGCAATTAAAAACAAATTGTATTTAATGTATTTCTGTTTTTATTAAACATATTTAAATATTTTTAAGATTCCATTGCTTAACTATTTATTATTGCAACTTATGAAAAGCATTTTTAAATCATTCACTTCAAACTGGAAGGTTTATAAAATGTTTTTAAGAATGATATTATTAATTTTCATTGGAACAAATTATTGAATTATTACTTTTTGAATTTACATAATTGGATGGCTATTTATGTGGGTTGGAGATTGTTGTCAAGTGTGAGTTTTTTCTGATGAAGACTTGAATTTTGGGTCGAAAACGCATTTACTGTTTTTTTGGCGTTATTGGTGTTTCGTGAATAAAGTGCTTTTTACCATATAAGTGGTTTCGGTTTCCGACCTTCATTTGGGCACTCTTTGCAAGTCCACAGTTTTGGTTTTGGTCATTTCTGACTTGCATACATCTTTATCATTGGTTTTGGTTATATTGCGATGGCTGAGAGCCCAGAGGGTGAAACCGCACTTGAAACCACGTGTTTACAGGACAAAGGCAAACTTCGCAAAGTTATTGGCCAGCTTTCTCAGCTGGTTGAACTATTGACACCAGCATGTTCTTCCATAGTGGCATTAGCTTCAGCGTTCAACAAGGGAGGTATTTCTATGCAAAATCAGTTAAATCAGAACAAAAAACATTCGAGAAACACTACGAAGCAAGCTACTAATCTTACTAGTGGATCTACACGTAGTACTACTCTGAAGAACAACGCTACAACAACAAATGATGAATTTTTAGAATTTCCCCGTCTTTTGCGCAATACAGCGTCTACATCCAGAGATGACGGAGGGGCATTACAAATTAATGAAGAGTCTGCCTCCTTCTCAAATAATCAAGGTGATTTTTCTTCTGTCATAGGCAGTTTTGACATTAAAACATTTCTAGAAAAAGATTTTTCTGTAACTGAACTGTTGGGTGCTGGTAGGCACCAGGGAAGTAGAACAAAGACTTATAGAGAAAATCTGGATGAACTATATTTTTATTAGAGAAATATAAGCGCCTTGGGTGTGATTGCTCATTTTTAAAGGAATGTTTAAACAAGGAAATTGTGCCTAAGGGTCTTCGTGTAACAAAATTTCCTAACAATGTTGTTGAAGGTTAAGATTTTCATAGAGAGCTTATTAAAGTATTTGATAAATGTGGTTTGGATGTGGTGGGTACTATACTCAACGAAAATGAACGAATTAGATCTTTCTTACTAGAAAAGATTGAACGGACAAACACCATTATTACTAATGACTTGCTGTTTCAAGTGGAAACAGAAAAGAAATTATATAGAGAATTTTTTTCTGATATAGAGGCAAAATGTATGGCCAACTTAAAAAGGAATCAGTTCAAACTGGAAAGAGATTTGAAAGATTATAGAGATGGTAAGGCTTACCCCAAACCTAAACCAACACCTTTTCCCTCCAATCCGTTATACAATTATATTGTAAATGAGCCAGTGGGTCTTGCCCAACAAGATGTTGAATGTGAAGTGCAGGATGATTTTTCAGATGAACATAGTACCTTTCATTTTTATGATATTCCCCCTTTACGCAGGTCGGACAGGATTCGAAACCAGAATCCTGTCCGACGTCCACAGTACAAGTACAATTACAGGCGGAATTACCAGTGAGTATTCATAGACAAGACAATATATTTATTTCCAAACAGGGATATATTTTTACAATGGATGACTACAAGATTTTTAATTACAGTAGTATTGAATTAAAAGAGGAACACTTTGACCTCTTGTCAAAAGGTTTTAAATTTATTCCTACTAGGAAAGCAAGCTTACCTAGATCTATTGTAGATCTAAAACTATTTCTTAGGAAAATTAATTTTGCTTTATTATTTCAGGAAAACAACACAGAAATAAGACAAGTAGGTCCTTTAAAGAAAAAAAGCATTGTAAACCCACCATTACACCCACAATTGAAAAAACCGGGACACAATTCTAGAAAGAGAAATCAGGAAAGTATTATTCGAGCATAAGATTTTTTCCAACTTGTCTGCAACCAAAAGAATAGTACTAAATGAACTGAGGAATAACAGGAATGTTAGAATAATGCATCCAGATAAAGGGGGTGGCACAGTATTGATGGATTTTATTATGTATGAATCCAAAATGAAGGATTTACTTTATGATACCATTAAATATTCACGGGCTTCTATTAATGAGGTCAATTTAGCACATTCAAAAATCAAGTTATTACTTTATGATTCACTCTTGGAAGGTTCTATTAGTAAAGATACTTACAACTTCTTATTGAATTTACAACCAAAGGTTCCTTCGGTCTTTGGAATACCAAAGGTCCATAAGGACCCAAATGACCCTCCACTTAGGCTTATTGTGTCATCTGAAGGTTCAGTTACAACTTCTTTAGCTAAATTTGTTGATGATAAATTGAAAAAGCTTTCATACGATGGTCCAACAGTTCTGAAAGACTCATGGGATTTCCTTAGGTGTGTTAAATCTGAACTTTATTCACCAGACTTGGCCTTTGTTACATTAGATGTAGTAGATCTGTTTGGATCTATTCCTCATGACATAGGGCTTCAGTGGTTGGAAGACAGCATGAGAGATAGTAAAACGTTTTCAGTGGATGATTTCAGGAATTGTTTAATGTTTATGGATCTTATTCTCAACAATAATTTCATGTTTTTCCAGGGAGAATTTTTCCAACAGAAAAGGGGAGTAGCTATGGGGGCTAAATGTGCCCCCACCTATGCAAATATAATTTTGTCCAGATAGGAGCAACTATATATATTAAACAGTCCTTTTGTTGGCTGTTGGTCCTTATACAAAAGGGTTTTGGATGATATAGTTATTTTCTGGACAGATACACACCAAAGATTCACTGAGTTTATGCATTATATTAAAAACACAACAAACTTTTTGGACTTCACACACACTTACAACCTGGACAAACTTACCTACTTGGATGTTTTTATTGTTAAAAAAGCTGATGGTTTTTCTTCCTGTATTTATCGCAAGGAAACATTTTCTAACTCCTACTTACATTTCAAGAGTAGTCACCCTTTTTTTCAGAAAAAGAACCTGGTTAAGGGGAAGTTGGTCAGGGTCAGTAGAATGACCTCTGACTATGGGGATTTTTCCATTGAGTGTAGAAAATTATTGGAAATGTTTAGTAAACGTGGTTATCCAAGTTCTTTATTACAGGAGATGGTTGATTTGGTGGTCCAGGGGAGGAAAAATAAATTTGCCCCCATTCTGGGAAAATCCATTCAGGAGTTAGAAGAACAAAGTACCTGCATTAAAGAAGTGAAAAAGTGGGATGATGCCTACATTATGGATTTTTCTGGAGATGCAGGAGTTGTGAAAGAGGTTATCACCAGGGAGTGGAACAAGTTCATTGAAATTTCGGACCTTGAAGCATTGAAAAACAAACACTAACATTTACATATCGTAAAGACCTAAACTTTAAGCAATTATTTGAGTTTGGCAAGGTTAACACTTCATTAAAAAGACCAGGCACTTTTAAATGTGGTTCTTGTCCACAATGCCCCTTTATATTTAATGATGGCAGTATTTTTGTTGCATCAAGAGACAGGGAGATCACCAGTAATTGTTTTTCTAATTGCAACAACAATGGTGTGGTTTACATTGCTACTTGTAAGGTTTGCACTTCATTTTATATCGGAAAAAACGAGAGAAAGCTAAGGAACCGCATATATAAGCATTGTTATGAAATTAGGAAACAAACCAGCAAAAACGCCCTATACAGACATACTTTGACTTGTCCTCAGGCTAATTTTCTTTTTTTCATTTTGGAAATTGTACCTAAGAAAATAAGAGGTGGTATGTGGGAGGCTAAACTTGAATATAGGGAGTTATTTTGGCAAATTGTTTTAGATTCCACGAAATCACCAGGTTTAAATGATATGATTTCCATTCCTTCAGTTTTAAAATTAAGGGCGGCCAAACTGTGATTCCAAGTTACAGCCACATGATGACAGTATACATATGTGTTTGAGACATATGTTCAACTATTGAGCAATTAAAAACAAATTTTATTTAATGTATTTCTGTTTTTATTAAACATATTTAAATATTTTTAAGATTCCATTGCTTAACTATTTATTATTGCAACTTATGAAAAGCATTTTTAAATCATTCACTTCAAACTGGAAGGTTTATAAAATGTTTTTAAGAATGATATTAATTTTCATTGGAACAAATTATTGAATTATTACTTTTTTGAATTTACATAATTGGATGGCTATTTAAGTGGTTTGGAGATTGTTGTCAAGTGTGAGTTTTTTTCTGATGAAGACTTGAATTTTGGGTCGAAAACGCATTTACTGTTTTTTGGCGTTATTGGTATTTCGTGAATAAAGTGCTTTTTACCATATAAGTGGTTTCGGTTTCCGACCTTCATTTGGGCACTCTTTGCAAGTCCACAGTTTTGGTTTTAGATTACTACCTGCATGAGTCCCCAAATCCCTGACTACCTTGTCTACTTTTAGCGGTGTTTTATCTATGAGGAATTTCCCTGGGTGGCCAACTTCCTAAAGGGTACTATTTATGTTTTTGGACTGAGTTTTAAGCTGTGGCTTTGGAACCAGTCATTTGTCTGTGTTAGATACTCCTGTAAGATGCTAGTATCTTGGGCGGTTTCTATTATTGTTTCTAGCTTGCAATAATCTGCAGATTTGTTAAGCCAGAAGCCCTTGACATTGTCCTTGACTACCAAAAAATAGATGCCAAAGAGAAGCAGACCCAGCACTGAGGTCATACTTTCAAAATTAGAATAAACTTTAACTCAAAACTGTTTATGATCCAGCTGGCTATCCAGTGAGTTATATGGGGTTTATGCCTAATTCTGTGGGTTTGTTTACAATGCCCAAGTGGGGCACTATATCAAATGCTTTTGCTAGGTCAAGGTAGGCAGAATGCACCATTCTGTCCTCATCTATTGCCTTGGTGACCTTCTCAAAGAAGTCCACCAGGTTCAGTAGACATAACCTGCCTTTGACAAAACCAAACTGGATCGGGCCCAGTGTCTGAAGGTTTCCAGTGTTGTTGTTAATCACTTCCATGATAATTCTTTCCATGGCTTTGCATATGACACTTATGCAGAGGCCCTGATAGCTCATATTTCAGGCTATTTAGGAGGCATTCTGGGTTCATATCGAGCCCATCAAAGTTGTATTCTTAGCCTTAGAGAGCTCATCTTAGACTTACTCCTTAATGATAGTTGAAGGGATTATGTTAGATGATATTTCCTGAGGGGCAGCTGAGACTGGAAACTGGGTAAAGTTGGAGCCAGAAGATTTAATATATCTCCCAGTTCCGTGAATGTGACTCCATTTACTTACAGTTTAGTATGCTGTTGTGTTCTGCCTTTGACATTTTGGACATAGTTAAAAAAAGGCCTTATGGTTGCCCTTGGCATTGGATGCTATCTTTACCTCAAAATTTGTTTTGCTGGACTTAATTAGTCCTCTTAGTTGTCTATTCAGTTTGGTGAGAACATTTTTATCTTTTCTGGCAGTGGGAAGAAATCCCTCTGCATTTTGAACGTGGGCACTATCACAAACTAGTTTAGCAAAGAAAATACCAAAACTGGTCTCCAGGCATTTTCTTTCTTTAGCACTAGAAGCACTCTTGATCTGAGAAGGAGGAACTGTTTCTATTCCCTCCTGAGAAATCATGTGCTGTAGGACAGGAGGAAACATAGGGGTTTGGTCTACTGGATGAGGGATAAATCCTTAGAAAGGAGGGATTTCTTCCCACTTTCCACATGTACTCCTGTCTGAAACAGTGGATCTGGATCGAATGGCCAGAACATCAAAACCCACTTGGTGGAGACCACAGTGTTGAAAACTGTATTTGTTGAAAGCCAACATGATGGAAATTTAATTCATGGAATACCATAATAGCCCAGCAGCTCAGATGTCGCCATGTATACAGGCATGTATATATTTAATGGTTTACTATGACTTACCCGAATGGCAGTCAGTTGAACGTCGATGTTCGAAATCAAGGTGTACACGGTGCAGGAAATCGAACCAACATAGTTTGACTAGGTTTAATTGAGTGGCATGGTGCACTTGACCTTTTGGCAAGCGATGTATCAGGACTGTGAAGGGAAGTTGTGCTTCAGTGAGGAACAGGGAATTAGCCCATTTCCTCACTGTACTGTGATCTCAGAGTTGGTATATTTAGTGTGCAGGGGGTGTGGGGGCTGTAGCCCCCCTGCAAAATAGTAGAATTAGCATACCATTGATTGTAGAGTTCAATGGTACGTTACTGTGTATAGCAGGAGGTGAGTGACGTCACCTCCTGCTATGTTGAATACATCGAACCATGGAGATTGATGTATTCATTTTCACTTTGGTTTAATTTTCGGAATCTCGAATTTAGCATTTCAGGTCGACATTTTAAATGGTCGACCGAAGATGATTTGGAATTTCAATGGTGTCGTTCGGCTTTTCCCGGTAAGGGGTCACCACAGCAGAACTCTGGTCCACTAATGATTGGCAGTGGATTTTTATGGTGTCGAGTTTCCAGCCCAGTCTTCAAAGAAGGCACACTCATTTATGCACGCGCCTACCTGCATGTCTTTAGATGTCACTCAGCCATGGGCAGGACATGCAGACTTTACACAGAAGGTGCTCCTGTGAGGTGACAATGCTAACCGCTGCACCACTGCGGCCAATTGATTTGGAATTTCAATAGTAAACCATATTTAACTAGTGAGCATAGTGTATTTAAACAGTAGTACGTGTAGATGTGTGAGCAGCTGGCCTACCATGGTATTTGATGGGTTGAATTTCGATCATGCCAGCTTTTGGCAAATGCAATGTTCAACCCTGTGGTTTCGATGGAGTGGGATTCGAAATTCTGGCCATTTGATCATGTCAACTAGATCTGAAACAATCTGGTACCACAGAGAGAAATGGAGAGTCAGGCTTTCTAGAAGGCAAGAGGGACTGCCGGGGGGAAACAAAATCCCTTACATAGTCATTCTAACTTATTTGACTGTCCTTTTTTGGGGGGGTTCTTGCTTTCATTTTGGAAACTCCTTGTCATCGTATTCTAAAACATCTCCTTAGCAGCATTTTGCTGTGACTTCATGCTTTGTTTCTTGCCAAAATTGGATGAGGTAGCAGGAAAAACCCTTGGTAAAATACAGAAGGAGGGGTTAAATATGTGAGAAGTTCCCTGTATCAGCTTACTGCTCTCATCAGAATTTATGATAACATTTGTAGCAGAGGGCAAAAAAGTAAATTTATATCCAAAGGTGAATTTAAAATCTAATTTTTGTTTCCTCTGGGAGGTTTTGAGAACACAGACAGGCAAACCTCCTCAACACAGTACCTAATAGTGGCAACATTCCTAGATGTAGGAATAGCCCTCAGTAGCATACTGCCATCACCCAGAATGATACCACAGTACAAGGACAAAATGATTGACTTCAACAATTGGCTAAGCTTCTGGTGTCATTCTAAGGGGATCCAGTATTTGTCTGCCTGGGATGACATGATTGACAGACCACGATGCTTTGCCAGAGATGGCCTGCACCTGTCGTGCTTGGGATTCCGGATACTGGCTAAGGCTCTTGCCACCCCTATGGTGCCTTTTTTAGGCAAGGTTCAAATGACAAATTCACCACCATAACAGGTACAAGCAAGCAAAATCTGAGGACAATGTTACTCAATGCTAGAAGTCTAAACCTCAAAACCAAAAATAAAATAAAAATAAACTAGATAAACTACAAATCAAAGGAAAAGACCACACAAAGTCACAAAATAGGTAAAGGTTAGCGCTTTTGTTTACTAAAAATCAGCAAACTTCATCAGACAACATAATCAATGCACCACCAAGTTTAAATAGATAAATTATATGACATCACCAACAAAGTCAATACAAAAAACACCCCCATTTAAAGAGCCTTAATCAGTTATAAAAATATTATCACGTACATATATAAACATTTCTATAAAACACATATATGTATATGTATATATAGATATATATATATATATATATATATATATATATATATATATATATATATATATAAAAGATCTATAAATAAGAATAATAATACAATCTATTAAGGGCCTTAATTCTAAGAATACTTTTAATGAAACACTATTGTTAAGACCCGGGGGCACTTGGGCATTCAGTCTCAATTGCAAAATCAATTATTTTTCATCCAACCTCAAGGATGATGGTCCCCCCCAACATTGTCATCTATTTTATCAACAACAAGAAAGGAAAAATCATGTGTAGGATACTCCTTTACATGCCTAGCTAGGGCATTATTTAAATTAAGCTTACCAATGTGGTATAAGTGTTCATAAATCCTGTTTTTAAGGGGTCTTTCTGTTCTCCCAATGTAAAAGGCAGGACAGACAGAACAGGAACTTAAGCAAACAATGCCCCTTGAATTACAATTAAATCTGCTCGTAATATAATATTTTTGATTATGTATAACAAAAAAATTTTTAGTATTAATATATTTGCACCAACGACATGCTCCACATTTGAGCATGCAGCAGTGCGGTAAGTAGTAATCAGGCATCCCAGTTTCAAGAATAGCTTTCAAATTTTTCCCTTTTCTAAATACAATCATAGGAAAGTCCCCAGCACGATTCCTAACCATGCTATCCTCCCATAGGAAACACCAATTCTTGATAAGAATAGATTTTACCAAATGCGCATCCAAAGAAAAGGTAGTAATAAAACTTATATTCTCGAGACTTTTATTAAGGGAAAATTTGAGTTATTAACCATACCAAGTAAATTAATACTGTCCACGGTTTGTTCACTCAGGTCAATTCCTGATGAACTAATCAACAAGGTATCATCACCTATTCCAGTTCCCATCCCATCCAACAATTTGCTTTTACACAATAAAGGTTTAAAACTTCCCCTCAATCTCTTATGATGGACTTCATGAACTAAATCATTCAAGAGTTTACTAGGATAACCTCACTTGACAAACATTTCTTTCAAAAGGTTACACTCAACTAGAAATCAACTTCCAAAGACACCAACCTTGCCGCCCGAACCAACTGGCCTTTGACGACCGCCCTCTTCTGATAATATGGGTGGGAACTTGAAAAATGAAGGAAGGCATTCGAATAGGTTGGTTTCTTAAATATCTTAAATATAGAAATAAACCTTCTATTTATTTTGTCCCTAATGAGCTCAACATCCAAGTATGAAATCTTATCATCCCGAAAATCCCAAGTAAATTCCAAGAAACATGTAAATTGTGTTATATGCTCAATAAAGGAGTTAGTGAAGCCTGATCACCCTTCCAAATAATAAAAATGTCATCAAAATAATGGGTGTACCATGCTACCCTCTGCCGGAAAATATCATCCTTAAAAAGAAATTTCTTCTCCAAGTAGGCCATCATAGTGTTAGCAAAGGTGGCCCCACAGGGAGAGCCCATGGCAACTCCCATTTTCTGTAAATAAAATTCCCTATCAAAAATAAAGTAATTGTTACCTAGGACCAAATGTAAAAGATAAATAATGAGATCAATGGCAGACCCTTCAACATGTTTGTTAAGCAAAAATTCCCTAATCCAATCACAGCCGATGTCCTGAGGTATGACTGTATACAAGTCACGAACATCAACCGTGAGAAAGTTGAAATCCTCAGAAAAGGGCAGATTATTTATAGCCTCGAGGAATGCCCAAGAGTCCTTACAAATCTGGGACTCATCTGAAAGGGCATCCTTCAGTTTGGTATCTATAAATTTGGCGCAACCATATGTAATGGATTGCCTGCCATCCACAATAGGACGAAATGGAGGATTAAGTAAGTCCTTGTGGATTTTCGGCAATCCAAACATAATAGGTGTGAAGGGGTAGGCAATGTTGAGATGATTATATAAATCAACATCAATAATCCCATCAATAAACAAGTCATTAATAAACCCCCTAACCCGTTGGTAAGCACCATTCGTTTCATTTCTGGAAACTTTCACATATGCTTCTCCAGTTAAGAGAATTTTCATTCTCTTAGTATAATCATCCTTGTTCATGAAAATCAGCCCTCCCCCCTTATCGGGTTTGATAACACGTATGTCAGCAAATTTTAAATCAATAAGGGCATCCCTCTCTGGGGGGGGGGGCAAATTACACAATTGAGAACCATGCAAAACCTTGTTATTCAACAGAGACCTAATGTCATTTTCACAGATTTTTTCAAAAAGAAAAATAGAGGTATGCAAAACAGGATTAAAAACAGTAGCAATTCTAAACTCATTAGTTAAGCTCGTATTACTACCTAGGAGAACATTAAGATTCAATTTTCTACTCTAACATTTAAGGTCAATTAAAGTCTTGGCTAAATCACTTCTAACAGTGGGCACAAAAGTAAGCCCTTTTGTTAAAGTCTCAATTAAATCAGGTGAAGGTACAAATGTAGAATAATTAAAAATCTTAAAATCATTAGTACTATTAACCAAAACTTCAACTGAATTAAAATGTTCAACAGGATAATCCGAACTAATAACATTAACAGGATAATTTTCTATCTCCTTCGCCTGTTTTGTGATTTCCTTTTCCAACGTTGTTGTTGTGTTCGGGTCTGTTGGGCGCCAGTATTCCCATTCCTGGTCTTCCAAAAATCCTGAGAAGAACTGGAATTGTTATTATTATTATTGTTATTATTAGTGTTATTCTGTTTATTAAAAATTCTCTCACTCCTCCTAATAGGATAATTCCCCGAAACAACAGCATCCCCCAAAATCACTAGATGTTCACATAATGTTATTGGGTCCAGAGACACAGTTGCTATTCAAAGAACTTCCACTTTCTGAGGAATTATTCATAGGATTTGGTGGGGGTGGGGGGTAAGCAAACCTCTTTTCATAAGCATTTTTGTCCCTATTTAACTTCTTGACCTTATTGTCTCTAAATTTACTCAGAGCACTCTCAATACTGGAAAAAATACGCATAAAATTGTACTTGTATCGTGAAAAGTCATTGTCCAAGCGAATACTAGAGTCAAGGGTAGATAACTCTGTTTTGAGTGTCAATTTGTAAACAATATTCCTTGACAAGCAGGCTCATAAATTCACAGCCTTGCTGGTCAAAAAGTTTCAACAAATCATTATGAAATGTAGAATTAATCACAAGTCCCATCTGGTAATGCCATTGTCTCAGTCCTTTCAGAACCTGCTGCCTGTTAATGCATTCAGTAAGATATTGTACTTCAATTTGCAATTTTTTGAAGTGAAACAATTTTAAATCAAAAAGCTTCAAGTTATTAACAATAGTGTTACTTTATGATAAACCTGCTTGACTGTCCGATGATGGAATTTTGGACGTAAATAAAGAGGGCTCTTTAAACCATTAATTCAAACAAGGAATGGTAGAAGAAGTACTTACACGCCCTGCTTGGCTCCCATCGGCCTGTTGTGGCCCGTTATGAATGCTGCCTCTTAAAGGTGATGTCCTGAAGCCTGAACAAGGCAATCCAGCCAATGAAACAGAAGCATAAGATGGATTTCCTCGATCCTGCTATCCGGTGTACCAACTTGTGAAGTCCTTTGTTCATTTAAACCAGGTAGATTACCCAAAATAGAAGTCCCGAATGATCAAGGCCAAGTCAATGCTACTTGGCTGGCTAAGGTATCCACACATTGCGTCAAGATTTCAATCAATGCAGTCAATCTCCCAACTGCATCAGAGCCAGATGGTAACACTATGCTCTCGCTGGGAAACAAAACATGCGACTCCTGAGCAGTAGTTTCCTCCATGAACAAACCACAAAACCCAAAATAAAATAAAAATAAACTAGATAAACTACAAATCAAAGGAAAAGACCAGACAAAGTCACAAAATAGGTAAAGGTTAGCGCTTTCGTTTACTAAAAATCAGCAAACTTCATCAGACAACATAATCAATACAAAAGACAAATTATATGACATCACCAACACAGTCAATACAAAAAACGCCCCCATTTAAAGAGCCTTAATCAGTTATAGAAATATTATCATGTACATATATAAACATTTCTATAAAACACATACATATATATATATATATATATATATATATACATATATATATATATATATATATATATATATATATATATATATATATATATATGGTTATAGGTTATAACACCGACAGCACACAACATCGACAACAACATCACCGACACCACATCATCGACAGCTCACAAACACGACACCACACACACTCAACACATCATCACAACAACCAATAAACAAAACAAATTCCTGACCAAAACCACACACACAACACAAGCACACCTAAATCCTAACAAACAAACACTAAACCTTACATACACAACTATCCACTACCCTAACTGAAACCCTAACCCTAAGGTCCGTCACTATCGCACACTAACCTAACCCGCTCCTGACCCTAACTCACTTAACCCGCCCTAACCCAAACAAAGTCACTACTGCACCCTTACCTAACTCGCGCCCTAACACTAACTCACTTAACCCACCCCTAACCCAAAACAGTCACTACTGCACCCTTACCTAACTCGCGCCCTAACCCTAACTCACTTAACCCACCCCTACCCCTACAGACCGCCAACATCGCACACTTACCTTACTCGCACCCTAACGTCCGTCACTACCGCATACTTACACATCCTTTCCCCATCTCGGTGTTCTCCGCGTCGGTGTTTTCATCTGTCGATCTTCTCGCGTCGGTGATTTCGCTGTCGGTCTTCCCATCTGTCGACGTTATAACCTAGACCCATATATATATATATATATATATATATATATATATATATATATATATATAGATAGATATAGATATATATATATATAATCTATAAATAAGAATAATAATACAATATATCTATTAAGGGCCTTAATTCTAAGAATACTTTTAATGGAAACACTATCGTTAAGACCCGGGGGCACTTGGGCTTTCAGTCTCAATTGCCAAATCAATTCTTTGTCTATTTAAACTTGGTGGTGTATTGATTATGTTGTCTGATGAAGTTTGCTGATTTTTAGTAAATGAAAGCACTAACCTTTACCTATTTTGTGACTTTGTGTGGTCTTTTCCTTTGATTTGTAGTTTATATAGAAGTCTAAACCTCAAAATGCACTCACTCGAGGCACTCCTTAAAATGGAGAACATCGACATCTGTGCACTGACAGAGACCTGGTTCAAACCTTCAGAGAGCACCCCTGCATTAGCAGGCTATAATTCACACCACACCTTTCAGTCACCTAACCCAGACCGAAGCACTAAAGGCAGAGGCGTGTCCATATTCATTAAGGATACTCACACCTCCAGACTAGTTGCACATCCGAGATTATCCAAGTGCAATTAACTCTGGGCAAGACTGCAATCCAAATTGTAGCTTGCTACAGACCCCCCACCATGCCCCAGGATTCCCACTCCTCATTTCTTGATACACTGGAAAATATTAGGGTACAACCCAACACCCTAATAATGGGCGATTTCAACTACCCCACCATTAACTGGGAAAACTACTCATGTACCAACTCTTTTGCTCAACGTTTTCTGGAATTCATAAATTCCAACGCCTTGGATCAACTTATTCACACCCCCACCAGGGGCAGCAATATCCTAGACCTGGTCCTTACCAACATGGGAAACCAGATTTCCACACCAGTGGTCAATTCTTCGTTGGTCAGATCCTACCACAAGCTAATCACCCTAGACATCCACATCCTGCCCCCGCCCCCCATTAGGGAAACCACTGTAAAAAACTTCTACAAAGCCAACTTCATACTTCTTAAGACAGAAGTGACAAACTTCATGACACCCATGCAGACGGACAATAGAGGTACGACTGCTGAATCTTACACAAATGCACTTTATAAGCACTTACATGAGTGCATGGATCGTACTATCCCTAACAGAACCAAGATGCTATCCTCCAAAAAAAGAAAGCTAATCTGGTGGTCCTCTGCCATAAAAAAACTCTACAATAGAAGAAAGAAACTGTTGCAAAAAAGAGTAAAATCCCATGACTAGAGGAGCTTCCTGGTCAGCCTCAGTAAGAAGCTGAGATCCCTCATAAAATCCTCCAAAGCTAATTACGAAAACAAAATTGCCACTGACTCTAAAGACAACCACAAAGCATTCTATAGATATGTCAAGAATCTCAATGGCAACACTCAGATCTTCTCTGAGTTACAGCACAATGGCACTAAATATACAGAACCAACTGATATTGCCAACATCCTGACAGATAGGTTCAGTGCTAACTTTACCCCCCCTCTCACCCCCTAGAGGGCCCATTTCTATACCAGAGGAATGCAAAGTTCCTGTAATCACGGCTGCACAGGTAAAAAACACACTCTCCAAAGCCAAGAACACAGCATCCATGGGACCTGACAATATCCCAGGCTGCATTCTACATGAACTACAGAATGAAATGGCACCCCACCTAAGTATCATGTTCAATCATAGCCTCACCTCAGGCTTTGTGCCCACTGAATGGTGCCCCATGATGGTTATCCCACTCCACAAAGGGGGAGCCATGCAGACCCCGGGAACTATTGCCCCATTAGCCTGATGAGCCTGGTCTGTAAGGCCATGGAATGTATCATCATGGAATTCATAAACAAAGACATCAGTAATCTCCAAACTCTGGACTCCACCCAGTTCAGATTTGTAAAAGGCAGATCATGTCTCCCAAACCTGATAGACCTCTTTGAAGCAGTCACCAAAGCCATAGATGAGGGTAAGGTGGTTCATACAGCCTATCTAGATCTCGCCAAGGCTTTCAGTACCATCCCCCATTCTGGAATTATAGATAAACTCACTAAACTAGGTATAAATCCCTATGTCACAAGATGGGTTGCCAACTGGCTCATGGACAGAAACCACAATGTGGAAGTAGCAGACTCCAAATCCGACTTCAGACCAGTGACAAGTTGAGTACCACAGGGTTCAGTCCTGGGTCCTCTCCTGTTTGGTATATACTTCTCTGAAGTACAGGCTAACACAGAAGGTCTTTGGCTAACAAAGTTTGCAGATGTCTGCGAACTGGGAGCCATAATCGAAACTCCTAACAATGTGGACATCCTACAAAAGGGCCTCACTGAGACAGATGCCTGGTGTCAAAGCCATAGCCTGAAGCTCAGGGCCAAAAAGTGCATTGTCATCCCCTTTGGTAAAAACTCTGTACCTATGAACTATCACATATGTGGTAGTCTACTTAACCCCCAAAAGTGTGATAAGAAACCTTGGGACACAGGTAGACATTAGTTTCTCCTTTGATAATCACATTGCCACAGTGGCCAGGAAATCCTTCTACATGGCACACCTCATCACAAAAGGTTTCTCATCCAGAAAAAAAGAGGTCATTGTTCCCCTCTACTCATCACTCATTAGACCCATTATAGAATACAGTGCCCCTTTTGGTATGTACCTCACAAGACATCTGCAACAACTGGAGAGGCCACAGAAATACCTCCCAAAGAGGTTTACTGGCCTCAAACAGATACCCTATGCAGACCATCTCAAAAAACTCCAGCTTTACTCCATCACATATCGCCTACTCAGAGGCAATCTCTGCCTAACATACAAAGCTATGTCAAACCCAGAGCGGTTGGACATGCTCCACTTAAAGAAATCCCAATCCCTCCAAACTACACGCTGTAGGGACCTAAACCTTGTCACCACAATAAACAGAACATGCTGGAGGGATAGATTCCTGTCCCAGAGACTTCCCATAATCTGGAACAGACTACCTATATATGTCAAACAGAACTCCTCATTCACACTCTTCAAGAAAAATCTTGATGATTGGATGGGAAATACAAAATTCACCCCAGGGATCACTTCTGTGGCTCTGCTCAACAGGGGCACAGGAAAATAATTTTCTTGGGTGGTGAAATCCAGGGTACCTTTTTGGATAGGTTTATATAGGCCCTAGGGCCAATAGCCTAGTACTTACCTATGAACCTATGTAGTAACTACAGAGTCATAAACACACTTTAAACAATGAGTAAACAAGTAGTGACCTGAGACATTGAAGAAACTAAACCACAAAGCATATTTTTATCTCACAGAAAGCAGTTGCAGATAATACATTCCTCATACTTTCAAAATTAGAATAAACTTTAACTTGAGACTGACAGTTTAACATTCTAAAAACTAAAGCTGCAGAAGCATACACTTTTTCTGAAATGTATCAATTGCTTTACCATCCTTATCAGAAGGAGAAATATTAGAGTTAACAAAATGCTACACAACTGGATTGACTAAAGCTATAGCTGCTGGGTTAGATCTAGGATATGTGTATAGAAAATTGAAAGACTGGGGAATTTTGTATATTGTATCTGTTTTCTGAAGTGCAGCTGGCTGGTTATCAGGGAAACCACAGGGTATAACAAACACATCTTCCAATTCTAGTAGCAGTGGGGTGGATGGTAGGAGATTCCGGGAATTCCAGCTGTAACACTTCATAATATTTTCTGAGGGACTGAGAAACCTCAATGTTCTCCCACTGAAAACGCTGGCACATTCTGGAAATAGTCTAAGAGAAAGAAAATCCATAACAGGGAAATTCAAACAACAAACTCTCCTCTGTGTCTGAACCAGAATTCTGAGGAGAAAAGCCTATATTTGTCCCATCACATTCATTTCCAAATTCAATTACTTGAATCTCTTCAGGAAAAGAGTAATCCCTTTTTCTTTTTCTTTTACCAGAAATCATCTGTTAAGAAGGGTTAATACCCTGTATAACACCCTGGACCAGGCTTAATAAACTACTCCTAGAGCAAGAGAAGATAACACATTGAGGTTTCTGTTTCTTTTTGACAGCAACATAAAGGCAAACAGGATTTTTATTGACAGTAGCAGCTTCTGCAGGGATGGGCACAGTATTCTGGTTAAGCAGGGGCACCTTCCCTTCCTGTTTTCCCAACACCAACAAAAGTGTTTCTCTGTTGCCTACTAACAGGCAACACCAGAGGGATCTGGAGCAAAAGTTGACTAGTCTAAGCAAATAGCTTTGGCCACCGCAGAGTCACCCACTTGTGGCTGATGCTAATTGCTAGCCTGCTGTGGTGATAAAGGCTGTTTAGTTAATTTTTTTTTTTTTTTTTTTTTTTTTTTTAATGGCTGGAAGAAGAACCAACCATGAGACTCATAGTTTTTTCCATGGCCAAGCTGAAAATGGTGTCTTTTTCCCAAGGAAACTAATCAGCACAAACTAGTAAAATTTCAAAAAGTATAAAGTCACTTTTCCCAACAAAACACAGTAAAACGGGGAGGGAAATGTGTCCTTACTTAACCCAAGTGTAATTTCAACACACTTTCTCCACAGAAAAAAAATGGTTTTAGAATGTTTAAATTAGCTAAAAACTGAAAAAAAACAACAAAAGTGTGCTCCTGTTAAAAAGTACTGCCATCAGAAGTCAGTAAAACACTTATTCCTAGCTTAAAAAGTACTTTCTATCCAAAAGAAAGTAACATTAAACATTAAAAATGTGTGGAAGTTTTTTCCTCAAACAGAACTTATCTGCCCAGGAGTGGAACAGCAAACATTGACCATCGACCCTCAAAAGCCCAAAAAGGAGAACTCTCTTCAGTGACAGGAAAGATATGAAAGACCAGATGCCTGGATGTGTTTTTTAGTCAGATCAGGTCATGCTGACTGTAGGTTTGGAGTATAGAAAGTGCTCTGAATCTTTGGAAGCTGCTTGGCTGTTATAGCCTATGCAGGATATAACCCATATAGCTTAGGCTACTGCATTAGTGATCAACATAGAGAACCTCTTGCCCCCCCCTTTAAAAAAACAACTTTAAAGGAGAGTAGCAATGTTCATCTTTCACTGTTCTTCTGTACTGTTTCACTTTTTTACAAGTCTCAAAATTATAATAGGGAGCTTGTTTCCCAGGCTGAGCAGAAACATTCCCTCTCTTTGGCAAATATTTTGTTAGCTATACTGTTTGTGTGAGTTGCTGTTCTCTGCCTGAGTGTTGCTGATCTCTGGCTGCATTTGATTTTTCCCACACACTTGCCATTCTTTGTTGTACTTTTAAGCTTGGTGGTTTTTGAGTTGCCTGCTCCTACTGTAATCTCCTAAACTTGAATTATCTACTGTTTCTTCCCTTCCCACTTACCTAAAAAAATCACACTTTATTCAGCAGCTTTTACTGTATTTGTGCTTCTTCCTACTTTAGTTTTTTGCTGCACATTCTTAAAGTGTTCATTTGCATTTTATCTGCTGCATTTAGTGCCACTTGTTAGTAGCCCAATTACATTGTAACTATTATTCTAAGCCTCTTAGTTTTGATTTAAGCACTTGGGCTTCAAACTAATTATCTTACATAAGGACGGTTTGTGGCCTACACTCTTGTAGCAGGAAAGGTAGCTTACACTCTTCTGAGTTGTTTTTTTGCTGGTTGAAGGCTGATTGTGCCTGTTATTCTAAAAATGTCTTAGTTCTGGTTAAAGCACTTGGGCTACAGGCCAGTTATTTTACATTAAGGTTTTGTAGTCTACACTCATGTGGGAGAAGAAGGTAGCCTGAACCCTTCTGAGCTGGAAATTGCTGGTTGAAGGCTTATTGTGCTGTTATTCTAAAAGTGTTTTAGTTCTGGTTTAAGCACTTTGGCTCCAAACTAGTTATTTTACACTAAGAAGGGTTGTGGTCTACAATCTTGTTGTAGGAGACGGTAGCCTGCACCCTTCTAAGCTGGGAATGGATGGTAAAGGCTTATTCTGCCTGTTATTCTAAATGTCTTCGGTTTGATTTAAGCACTTAGGCTCCAAACCAGATATTGTACATTAGGCAAGTTTGTGGTCTGCACTCTTTTGGCAGGAGAAGATAGCCTCCACCCTTCTGAGCTGGGAATTGCTGGATGAAGGCTTAGTGTGCCTGCTCCACTTAAAGAAAACCAATCCCTATGAGCTACACGCTCTAGGGACATAAACCTCATCATCACAATAAACAGAACATGCTGGAGGGATAGATTCCTGTCCCAGAGACTTCCCATACTCTGGAACAAACTACCTATCTATATCAAACAAAGCTCCTCATTAGCACTGTTCAAGAAAAATCTTGATGATTGGATAGGAGATAGGAAATTCACCCCGGGGATCACTTCTGTGGCTCTGCTCGACAGTGGCACAGGAAAATAATTTTCTTGGGTGGCGAAAGCCAGGGTGCCTTTGGCTAGGCTTATATAGGCCCTAGGGCCAATAGCCTAGTACCTATCTATGAACATATGAACCTAAGTGCCTTTGTTCTGATTTAAGCTCTTGAGTTCTAAACACAGTTATTTTACATTAGGAAGGATTGTGGTCTAAACACTTGTGACAGGAGAGGATATCCTACACCCTTCTGAGCTGGGATTGATGGTTGAAGGCTTATTGTGCTGTTATTCTAAAAGTGTCTTAGTTCTGGTTTAAGCACTTGGGCTCCAAACCAGTTATTTTACATTAAGAAGTTCTGTGGTCTATAGTCTTGTGGGAAGAGAGGGTAGCTGGGAATTGCTGGTGAAAGCTTATTGTGCTTGTTATTCTCTTTGTTCTAATTTAAGCACTTAGGCTCCAAACTAGTTATTTTACATTATGAAGGTTTGTGGTCTATACTCTTGTGGCATTACTGTCTGGACAGATTTTTTTAAATACTAGAGCGCCTAGTTTACACATAGCTGAGTGCTGCTCAAGTTCCCTGTCTTATTGACCTTTTAAATATTTAAATTTACCTCTGTCCTCCCTAGTAGATCAGTAGTCATGGATATGCACTTCCTGACTCTCTCTGTGGCCAGTCTGGTTGAGATGGGTATTCTGAGGCATTGTAGCAATTGCCACATGTACACTGACAACCCACTTATGAGGTGAGAGATGTGTAAATACACTTTAACATTGGAGACAAAACTCTCTCATACAACCAAAACCAATCCTATAGACATTGTCAATGACATTTGCTCCATGCCTATTGCACAGGATAAAGACCCTACACATAAAACTACTTATGCTGAAGCACTTACAGGTAACCTGCCTAAACCACTAAGACCTCCTGCACAGTACAATCAAAGAAAGGGTCCCCAGCCATCATATAAACACTCTGTTAAAACACCACCAACAGCACACATAGTAACACTGTATCCAGTGCCTTCCTCTGCTAGGTCCTTAAGTCAAACCAGCACACAGATAAATTTCCTGGACTTTGGTGATTCTAAAGTAAGGCACACTGATGTCCCCCTCACCGGGCTGACTAAGGAGAGAGTCACAGTTAGTTGCCTTTCCGGGGCTAGGCTTCAAGTCACACAGGCAGTCAGGTTATTGAAGTACATGTACCAATATGACTTGGTCATAGTCCATGTGGGAATTAATGACCTGAGACACAGCTCCCTTGACTATATCAAGCGAGACATGATCAGTCTCACTGATTGTGTGTCACAGACAGGTATGAGCCTGGTACTGAGCATCATACTACCTGCTTCAAGGATGGTGCCATGTTACTAACAGAAAATTATTAATTTTAACAACTGGCTTAGTTTCTGGTGTCAATCCATGGGGATACAATACTTGACAGCTTGGGATGACATGGTTGACAGGCCACACTGCTTATTCAGGGGAAAGTCTGTGCTTATCCCCTCTAGGCTTTCAGATATTGGCAAAGTTCTTTTCCACCCCATAGTGCCTTTTCTAGGTAATGCCAGACTGATAAACCTACTGATTTAACTGAACCTATGAAGGAATATCTGAAAGTGGTACTGCTCAGTGCTAGATGTCTTAACAAGAAACACCACTACCTGCAAGCCTTCCTCTCTGGAGAGTGTAGATATTGCTGTAGTAATGGAGACATGTTTTAAAGTCATGGAGAGTACCTCAGCAATGCAAGTTTATAATGCCTTTCACACCTTTACACCAGCTACTGCAGAAGAGGGCACTAAAGGTGGAGGAATCTCAATCTATATTTTGACTTGACTGTCAGTCTTTTTAAATTGATCAATGTAGGTTCAATGTATGTTTTCAATTACTGCTAGTACACTAATATATATATATATATATATATATATATATATATATATATATATATATATATATATATATATACATACTGTAGATGTACTGAAGATAATCTAAGCTTCAATAGATCAACACTATAAACACCAACTGTAGAAGGTTTTAAAAAAAAGTTCAAAAACCCTTACAGCCATAAACACACACACACACATATATATATATATATATATATATATATGTATATATATATATATATATATGTGTGTGTGTGTGTCTGTGCGTGTGTGTGTGTGTGTGTGTAAAGACAGAGTGAGATGGATCTACTGAAGTTTAATCTAAGCTTCAGTAGATCAAGGCTAAAAACATCAACTGCAAACATTTGTAAAAAAAGATTGACACCTTAACGCCCATACTCTATGGTACAACCTTTGATCAAGCAAAAGAAAAGTGCTGTTATTTTGTAGGGTAATCCACCATAACCCCTTGATAAATTATATATACTAACTCTGAGATGCTCAGCACTTTTCAAGAGACACTTAACATGAACGTATTCTAAGTAAGAATTTAAGCAGCTGATGAAATGTCAATCAGTCTGTCAAAACTGTAACAAACAGGCTTCTCTATTGCTTTAGATAGAGAATATCAAACTTTCTAGGTATGTTGTGCACATTGTAACTGTTCAGCAAAGAAGTATTATGTTGTAAACAACCCATCTTAGTTAAGGCTAAAGACTTTTTTCTAGCTCCTCATTTTTGAGTTTGAGGCTCTACCTTTTATTTATTTATTTATTTATTTATTAATATGTTGGTCCTCAACTCGTAATGAGAAGCTTTTGGTCTGGAAATTAATCTGTCTCTACATACACTATATATGGGGAGGCATCACATTTTCCATATTTTTTTTATTTATAGTCAGTGCCCACAGTTACATTTCTTACCAAGGTCATGAGAGTGCTGAAAGGTATACATAAAAGCCAAAAGAGCTTCTCTTTTAAAGGTAGTTAGCTGGAGAAATATTCTGCAAAACTTAGTGATCATTTCTATTCCAACAGTATATAGGATGATATTTGTTCTCATTTTAACCAGCAAAATTGTGCTTTTATTCTAAGGGCATTATGAGATACTAGAAATGCTTACATCTGCTTTTACAGGTCAATGGATTGTCAACTGTTACAGCTAAATGAGCAGAGCTGCTAGTCCTAGCCCCCAATTTAGACAGTATTGGAATAAGCTTGCAAAACTACTAGAACAACTTTGAATACCTAAAAACCTGCAGTTTATCTCCTTTATCTAGAATAATATTTAAATTCATCTGGATGCTTTGTGACACCTTACAATTTGCATAAATCAGCATAATTCAATGAAAAAGCACAGAAAATCCATTATGGGGAAAAAATCTGAAGAACAAAATCATATTAGTATGGAAATCCTCATCATGCCATTTTTGTAGATTTAACAAAGGATCTGCAAATGTTTAACAGTTAGGGTACTGCTCATAAATGCTGTGCACCTTGGGGCAGTTATGCCATATTTTGACATACAAAAGTCTTTGGTGAGTCATAAAATTAGTACTACAGAGCAGTAAGACATTATTTGCTTTTTATTCTATTGCACAAACAATCTACATGCACAGAGTACAAGCTGGCCCCAAAGGGTTACTCTATGGGAATCCAACCATTTTCTAGCTGATGGGGTAGCCCTTAGCAGCACAACAATCTACCTCCCCTGCTAATACATTGTTTGGCTAAAAGAACTAATAGCACACTAGCTATTCAATTAAAAAAATAAAGGCAAGCTGTATCTTAGTTCTTCAATTGTTATCTAGTATGTATTACATGTATTTGTCAGATTTATTGAATTTGAATGTTTGTTATGCAGTAATTGAATCTGTGAAGCTTTTCTCCCCAGGCCTCCCCTGAAAAGGACAGGTTGTGCTGAGTTAGATTATCCCAGTTAACACATGCCTATAAATAAATCAATAAATGTTAGGAATAACCTTACTGGATACTGAGTCTCACATGATGCAGAAAAACCTTGTATCTTAAATAATCTTGTCTCACCTCTTCCAGTGATGCCAGCAATCTCCAAAAAATGACAATTCACTTAGAAGTGGACCCTGCTATTACCATAGTCCTTCATCTTGTCTAAAGAGTGAAAGTTTTATTATGAATCACTTTAAGAAAAAATAGACCACAGCACAGCAATGTATGAAATACCTTACTTAGTTGCCTCGCCCTGCTGTGCTCTGTAGACAATTCTGTCACATGTGCCAAACACAGGAGGGCCTAGTAATGGTGTACTAAGTGTATTTGTAGTTCATTCAAAAAACAAGGTATAGCAGTTGTACACTGGTGCTCACTACCATGTTTCATGTTCGTGAGTCAAGGTATTAAATGCCATTGCAAAAGACATAGGGCAGGATTCAGGAAGGCTTACACGGAGTTTAAGAGTAGTGTAAGCCTCCGTGTAAGCCTCCCGATCCAGGAACAGCCCAAACCTCCATGTAAGAGACAGCTAACACGTCTCTTACACGGACTGGGCGTGGAAATGCTCAATACCTCATTTGCAGCTCAAAGATATGCAAATGAGGTATTTGAGCGATCCAAGAAGCCCAAACCAGTCCGTGTAACGGACGTGTTAGCTGCAGAAATGTACTCAGCTGACAACTGAGTACATTTCTGCAAAATTGAAAACGGAGCTATGTCAGCTCCAAATAAAGGGTGCATATGTTTCATTTAGCATGCCAATGGCCAAATATGTGGCCATTGGCATGAAAAAGTGTTGCAAAAATATTTTAAATAACTTTTTTTTTTTCGTGGGATTATGATGTTTAACTGCAGCGCACACCCGCGCAAATGGGCTGCACTGCCTAAAACTGAAAACCGAAGCTTATAAGCCCACAATTGTGGGATTTATGTATTACATGGAATGTCAATGGAGGGACTAGCAGACCAAAAACAATATGGCCTCCGTGTAGTGGTTGTCAAGGGGGGGAAGCTCCGTGTAAGATATGTAACTAAGCATTACTAGGCAATCCTATGTAAATGAGGGTTACAATACTGAATCACACTGCCACATAGGTAATGAGCACTTTCTGAGTAGTGTAAGAGTTACAGAAGGGGGAGGAACAGAGTAAGAGGTAGGTGACATCACGGGGGGAATGATAGAAATAAATGTATCAGATTGGAGGGCAATGTAAGGTGACAGATGACAGACAGACATCAGGGAGAGAGGTGTGTCCCAACAGAACACTAGAAAAGTCAAGAAACAGAGGGTGCACACTATCCCTACACTCAAACTTTCTTGATATACGTGCATGCGCTCGTGTGCACGCGTGTAAGGCAGGTTCAACATGTGGGAGCGTGTTGCAAACCATTTACAACGGTTTGCGCGGGCGTGCACGTGTGTAAGGCAGTGTGCGCGTGTTTTAACATGAATCAGCCAAGTTCACACCGTGTAAGGATGTGTGCGCGCGTGTAACACCGTGTAAGGATGTGTGCGCGCGTTTAAGTAACTGTGAGCGTGCTTAAGCTGGTGTGCACATTGCTCCCCCTGAGGAAACAGAGAGGAAACAGGAAACAACCAGAATACAAGGAAACTGCCAGAGGATACTGCTGGAGTTAATTGGTGGAAACAATTGGAAGCAGGCAATTACACAGGCAGACTAGAAGCCCAACCCAGCACTTAAAACACTGCAAACAGCAGTGCAGGGTGTTTCTCACAAGAGATACTGCAAGAAAGTAAGCTATCAGAATTGAAAACTGAAAAAGCTGAACTCAGAGCAGAAATGCTAGGGGCTGCCATAGCTGTTATAATCAGGCATAGGCGAATTGCTGAGGGTGGTGACAATGCAGATGCTGACAGACAACCCAGAGTGAGGAGAAGGAGAAGAGTATACAGGCCCAGGGTCACCTACCATGGGTTACATGAGCTGGAGATAGTAGAGCGCTACAGAGTGGACAGAGACCTTCTGCAGCAAATTGTTGAGCTGTGCAGGCCACGCCTCACACACAGAACCAACAGAGGGGAACCCATCCCAGTGGAAACCAAGGTATGTGTTGGCCTAAGAATACTAGCAACAGGTACCTTCCAGAGACCAACTGGTGATATGATGGGGATATCACAGGCATCAGCCTCCAGGGTACTGCACCAGTTCCTGGATGCCATGTCAGCACATGTCGGTGATCATGTATATTTCCCCAATGCCCGTGAGGTTGTGGCCAGCAATATGTCTCTTCCAGCAAATAGCGGGATACCCTGAGGTATTGGGTGCAATAGACTGCACGCACATATGCATCAAAGCACCAGCCGGTGAGCGGGGTAGAGCCTACATGAACCGCAAGGGCTTCCCCTCCATCAACTGCCAGGTCGTGTGTGATGCCCAGGGCATAATAATGAATGTGTGTGCTGGCTGCCCTGGGAGCTACCACGATTCCCACATCTGGCATCTGACGCAGCTGTACCAATCATTTGCCAGTGGGGACTTCCCACACGGACACCTAGTGGGGGATGCAGGTTACGCACTTGAGCTGTGGCTGATGACACCCATCAGAAATGCACACACACCTGAACAGGAACGCCATAATGAGGCACACGCACAAACACGTAATGTCATAGAGCGTGTGTTTGGGCTGCTCAAGTCATGGTTCCGGTGTCTGGACACATCTGGTGGAGCCTTGCAGTACACACCAACTACATGTACCCAAATGATCATGATATGTGCTATGCTACATAATATGATCCTGCAGAAACAGCTGCAGCAGGACCAGCATAGGGCTGGGACAAACATACCCCACCATTGCCAAGGCCACCACAGGCAGAGGGTGACTCGGAGGAGGAACAACCTGACCTTGCCCCAGTAGGCAGAAGGAGGCATGCCCAGTATGCCCTGGCCTTGGCAAAGAGGCAACGCATAGCACATACACTTGGTCAGTAGGAACACTGGGACTGATACCCACTCTGACTCACTCATATAGTAACAGGGATGCCTAACATGACACAACCTGCTTCCAAACATGTACAGGGAGTGTAGTATGTGCATCCGACAGAGGCAGCCCTGCAGCACCACCTGAGGCATGAATGCCATGTGTCAAGTAATGTAACACCATGTACCATATGCACACCTGAGGACCCTGACTAACATCCGCCTTCACCAATCACAAACCACAAAACCACAAACCCACATTCATAGGTACCACAAGGGATAGGAACCTAGATGTAATGCTACCCAATGCCAGAAGTATAAACAGCAAGATGTGTGCAGTGTAAATGCACACAGTATAGAGGATGTAGATATCAGTGCTGTAATAGACAACTGGGTCAAAGCCCACACCAGCACCCTAACACTACCAGGTCACACCTCATACAGGGATGTACATGTGCAAAAACATGGAACAAGCTACAAAACGAGGGTGACTAGCAATAAATGTCATGGATAACCACACCCCATGTTGGTACCACAACAAGAAGCAACATGGATTAGCCATGGTCAAATACCAATTGCTAAAACTGCCTACTACTAAATAGCTTGCTGCAGACCACTGTCCTAATAGCAGGAACTGCACCAGGCCTATGTTCATAGGTTCATAGGTTCATACTAGGCTATCTGCCCTAGGGCATATATAAGCCTAGCCCAGAGTTTTGTGGCTTCCGCCACCCCTTCAGTTCTAAGGATAATATGCCCATTATTTTGCTGTGCCTCTGTCAAGCAGTGACACTGATGTTATCCCTGGGGTATACCTGCGATCTCCCATCCATTGGTCATGATTTCTCTCGAACAAAGCCAGCGAGGTGCCCAGCCTCACATGTACCAGGATGATGTTCCACAGCATAGGGAGTCTCTGGGTGATGAATCTGTCCCTCCAGCATGCCCTATTAATAGCCGTGTTGAGGTTTAAGTCTCCTGCCCTTGTAGATCTGATGGATTTAGAGGTTTTGAGGTGAAGCATGTTCATTAATTCCGGGTTGGACATGGCCTAGTATGTCAGGCACAGGCCACCTCTGAGCAGATGGTAGGTGACTGAATAGAGCTGGGGTTCCTTCAGTCAGGCAGCATAAGACATACATTTGAGACCTTTTATCCTTCTGGTGAGGAATGTTTGGGGCCTGTCCAATTGCTGCAGGTGTCGGGTCAGATACATTCTGAATGGGGCATTGTACTCAATCATTGGTCTGATGAGTGATGAGTACAGGGGAACAATGACCTCCCTTGATCTAGATGTGAATCCCTGCATGATCAGGTGGGCAATGTAGAAGGTCTTCCTAACTACTTTGGCAACATGAGTGTCAAACGAAAGGTTACTGTCAACCTGGGTGCCCAGATCCCTGATAACCTCTCCTGTGCTTAGAGGAGTAACACCTATATGGGAACTAGGGGTAACCTTGTTCTTCCCGAAGGGTATGACTATGCATTGTTTAGCGTTTAACTTTAGGCCATGGCTCTGGCACCAGTTATCCATTTCTATGAGACCCGTCTGAAGGATGTCTGTGTCAGATGGGTTTTCAACTATGGTTCCCAGTTAGCAGTCATCTGCAAACTTTGTCAGCCATAATCCTCCTGTGTTTGCTTGTACTTCTGAAAAGTAGATGCCGAACAAAAGTGGGCCCAGGACTGAGCCCTGTGGGACACCACTTGTGACAGGCTTGGAGTGTGACATGGCGCCAGCAACCTTGACCCTGTGGGTTCTGTCACTTACCAGTTTGTAACCCATCTTGTGACGTATGGGTCTACATTTAAGCTGGTGAGTTTGTCAATGATACCCAAGTGGTGTATTGTATTGAAAGCCTTTGCCAGGTCAAGGTAGGCTGTGTGGACTGCCTTGCCCTCGTCAATGGCCTTGGTGACCGTTCTGAAAAAGTCAACCAAGTTTAAAAGGCATGATCGCCCTTGACAAAGCCAAACTGGGTTGGATCCAAAGTCTGCAAGTCCCCTATGTCTTCATTTATGAGTTCCATTATGATTCTCTCCATAGCTTTGCAGACCAGGCTTGTCAAGCTGATGGGACGGTAGTGTCCGGGGTCGGTGGAGGCACCTCCTTTGTGAAGTGGGACCACCGTTGCCGTACGCCACTCCTTGGGTATGTATCCTGAGGTGAGGCTAAGATTAAACAGCTGCCCTAACTGCGGGTTTAATTCCTCATTGAGTTCGTGGAGCACACAACCGGGGACACCATCTGGTCCCATGGATGCTGTGTTTCTCGCCTTGGATAGAGCAGTTCTCACCTGAGCATTTGAGATGTTTGGGGGGCTACAATCCCCTGGTATAGATATCCCTCCCTTTGGGGGGGAGAAATCTGCACTGAACCTGTCAGCCAGTATGTTGCCAATGTCTGTATGTTCAGTGATTTTTACATCATTATGAACTAATTCTGAGCATATCTGGGAGTCACCTCCCAGGTTTCCAACATAGCTAAAAAAGGCCTCATGATTGTCTTCTGAGTCCTTAGCGAGTTTCCTCTCAAAATGTGCCCTGGATGATTTTATGGGAGATCTCAGTTCTTTACTCATAATGAGCAGGGGTGTCTTCCCTTCTACGGATTTTGCTCTATCTTGTAGTAGCTCCTTCCTTCTGATGTAGAGCATGTTTATGGCTGGGGTCCAGCAGACTGCACGCATGCCTTTGGTACAAAGAGTCTTTGTTTTGTGTGGGATTGCCTGATCCATGCAGTCCTGGAGGTGCTGGTAGAAGGCATTTGTAAGTGATTCAGCGGCTTGGGTAATGGTTTCCGCTGGCTTGGGGACCTTGAAAGAGACCACACCAGTCTTTAGAAGTGTGAAGTCGGCTTCTGAGAAGTTCTTCACTGTGGTCTTCTTTATCTGGGGTGGGGGTGGGATGTGGACTCCCAGTGAGATTAGTTTATGATCTGATCTCACCAATGATGGGTATACTTCTGGTGTTGAACATTGTGACCCCATGTTCGTGATGATGTGATCTAGTATGTTGTCTCCTCTTGTGGGGATGGTGACTAGTTGTTCCATGGCATATGAGGTTATGAACTCTAGGAACCTTTGGGCTAGAGTGTTGGGGCTTGAGTAGTGATCCCAGTCTATATTTGGATAGTTGAAATCACCCAGTATGATGGTGTTTGGAGATACATTTATCCAATCCAGTGTTTTCAGGAAAGCTGTGTGAGGTTCCTGAGTTTGAGAGGGTGGCCTGTAACCTTCTACAAACTGCAGAGCAGTCTTGCCTACGGTTAATTGCACCTGGATGGTCTCTGATGCATCGTGTGTTGCCACCAACCTTGAGGTGAGGGTGTCCTTGATGAATATGGACACCCACCCTCCTTCCTTGGTGTCGTCTGGATTTCGGGGCTGGAACGCATGATATGAGGTAACACCTGATACTGCCGGGGTGCTGTCAGGAGCCCTGAACCAGGTTACAGTCACAGCACAAACATCGATGTTCTCCATACTGAGAAGGGCTTCGAGTGTGTGCATCTTGAGGTTGAGACATCTGGCATTGAGCAGCATTACCCTTAGTTTATTTCCTTTTTGTGTTCTAGGGTGGTAGGTTTAGAATCTGAGCCTTGCCTAAAAAAGGCACAATGGGGGTGGCAAGAGCCCTAGCCAAATTCCGGAAGACCAGGGGTGACAGGTGCAAGCCGTCCCCTGCGAATCAGCGTGGCTTGTCCAGCATGTCATCCCAGGCCGATGGACATTGGATCCCCTTTGAATGACACCATAGATTAAGCCAATTATTACAGCTGGTCATCGTGTCTCTGTATTGTGGCATCATTCTTGGTGAAGGTAGGATACTGCTCAAGGTCAGGGTCATACCTGCCTGGGCTACATAATCAGAGAGCTCCTCTATGTCTCTTTTCATGTAGTCCAGGGAGGTACATCACAGGTCGTTCACACCAGCATGGACAATGACTGAGTCATACTTGTACTTGCAGTTGAGTGACCTGAGTGCTTGCATTATGTGGTGGATTCCAGCGCCCAATAGGCAGCTTACTGTGACCTTCTCCTTACTCAATCTGGTGAGCGGGACGTCAGTGTGTCTGATGATGGAGTCACCTATGACAGGTGTGTCTGGCATTGTGTTTGGCCTTAAGGGCTGTGAATGTTTGGCACACTGACTCTGTGGTCTATGTGTTGCATGTGCTGTGCCCTGTGGAGGCAGTTGTTTGGGTGTCTGCTTTGGTGGCCTCTGCTGTTATGGTAGATCTGTGATCAGAGGCTCCGAGTATGTCTTTGTGTGTTTATGTGTATGATTTGAAGTTGTGATAGTGCTATGTGAGACTGGGTTTGTGGTGTGTGTGGTCACCTTCTCCTCCTCTCTGGTCCTGCCAGTCCTATGTTGAGAGAGCTCAGCCTCCAGTTTGGCTATATAGTTGCATCTCTTGCATGCATTTGTGTTTTGTGGGAGAAGGAGAGGGTTGTCTGTGTACATGAGTCAATTGTAACATTGCCTCAATATTCCCAGGTTCACCAGCTGAGCAGGAGAGGACACTAGCAACTGATCCCTTGACATGCTAGAAGGAATAGACAAAAAACTGTTGGAAGACAGGAAGATATCAAGCCCCCCAAACCACATTATATTTCTTGACTGACAATACCTACACATACACCATAGTTTCATAGTTTCATAGTTTACTACTAGGCTATCTGCCCTAGTGCATTTATAAGCCTAGCCATAGTGATGTGGCTATTGCCACCCCTTATAGTGGTAATAAGTGTACAGAATAGATTCCGAATATTGTGCCTCTCACTTAGTAGTGACACATTATGACCCCCGTACATAATTGAATACCTTGACTGTGCCTCTGTCTAGTAGTGACACAGGAGGACCCCTGGGGTAAAACTACAATCCCACATCCAGTTGTCCAGACTTCTCTTGAAGAGAGTCAGTGAGGGACTCTGTCTAACATGAACTGGGATACTCTGCTAGAGTGTGAGATGCCTGTGAGTTATGACTCTGTCCCCAGCATGTCCTATACATGTATGTGCTGAGGTTCAAATCTTCAGCTCCCATGGTTCTGGTGGATTTGGATTGCTTGCAGTGGAGCATGTCCACCACATCCTGATTGGACATGGTCTTGTATGTCAGGCATAGGTCACCTGTAAGTATGCGGTATGCCACTGAATAAAGCTGGATTTCCTTTAGTCTGGAAGCATATGACATGTGTTGTAGACCCCTGATCTCCTTGGTAAGGTACTTTTGGGGTCTCTCCAGCTGTTGCAAGTGCTGGGTGAGGTACATACCAAATGGGGCTTTGTATTCAATCATGGGCCTGATAAGGGAGAAGTATAGTGGTACAATGACCTCCTGTGATCTGGATGGAAAACCCTTCATGATAAGGTGGGCAAGATAGAAAGTCTTTCTAACCACTTTGGCAACATGGGTGTCAAATGAGATGTCACTATCTACATGTGTCCGCAGGTGTCTGATTTGTATTCTGTGCTCAGTGGGTTGCTGTCTATGTATTGATTTGTGGGTACTTTGTTCCTCCCAAAGAGGATGACCACACATCAGTTGCAGTCAGTTTCAGGCCATGATTCCGGCACCAGCTATCTGTCTTTGTGACGGCATTCTGTAGGATGTGTGTGCCGGCTGATGTATTCACTTATGGTGCCTAGGTTGCAGTCATCTGCAAACTTTGTCAGCCACAACCCTCCTATGTTTGCTTTCACATCTGAAAAGTAAATGCCAAATAAGAGGGGTCCCAGGACAGATCTTTGTGGGACACCACTTGTGACTGGCTTTGAATCTGACAAGGCACCTGCAATGTCGACTTTATGGGTTCTGTTTCTTAGCCATTTTGCAAACTATCCTGTGACATATGATTTTATATTTCAGCTGTTGAGCTTGTCTATGATGCCTGAGTGGGGTATTGTGTCAAAGGCCCTAGCCAAGTGCAGGTAGGCTGTGTGGACCGTAGCCCTCATCAATGGCCCTACTGACAGTATCAAAATAGTCAACTAGGTGCAAAATGCAGGATCTGCCCTGTACAAAGCTGAACTGGGTGGGATCAAGGGTCTGTAGGTCACCAATGTCTCTGTTTAAGAGCTCCATAATGACTCTTTCCATAGCTTTGCAGACAAGGCTGGTTAAGCTTGTGTGGTGGTAGTCCCCAGGGTCTGTGGAGGCATCTCCTTTGTGGAGTGGGACCACTGTTGCTGTACGCCAGTGTTCAGGTACATATCCTGTAGCAAGGCTAAGGTTAAATAGCATTTGTATATACGGGTTTAGCTCCTTCTGGAGTTCACATAGCACGCAACTGGGGATACCATCAGGTCCCATTGATGCTGTGTTCTTGTCTTTGCTGAGTGCGGCTCTCACATGGACATCTGAGATGACAGTGAGGTTACATTCATCTGTGATAACTATCTTCTGTTGGGGGTGAGGGGGGGGGAAATTGCACTGAACCTGTCTGCCAGAATGTTGCCAATATCTGTCAGGTCACTGAAATATATGTTGTTGTGTACCAACTCAGAGCATATCTGAGGGTTCCCACCCAGGTGTCTGACATAACTGAAGAAGGCAGTGTGGTTATCTTTATCGTCTTTGGTGTTTATGTCTCAAAGTTGACCTTGGATGTCTTTATGAGAGAATGTAGCTTTTTACTAGTGCTGCTCACAGCTGCCTTCCCTTTAGGAGATGTAGCTCTGTCTTGCATTAGTATCCTTCATCTGTTATACAGTTTGTTTATGGCTGGGGTCCACCAGACAGGCCACATTCCCTTGGTGGAGAGGGTCATGTTTTTATTTGTGATTGCATGGTCCATGCTATCTCAGAGATGTCCGTAGAAAGTGTCTGTGAAGGAGTCACCATTGTGTGTTGTGGTTTCCACTGGCCCAGTGGGCTTAATGGATACCATCTCAGTCCAAAGAAGTGTGAAGTCAGCTTTTGAGGTGTTTGTCACTATACTCTTTGTATTATACTAGCACTGACACAAGTGTAGACAATTTCCCAGAATCCATCAAACAAAACGGACATGCAAAATGTAACACTTCCACAAGAGGGGTAAGCATACTGGATGTGATAATCAGAAATATGTGTACTGGATGTCAAGATGAGAAGTGTATCCCTCACTGGTAAGACCAGACCATAGAGTAATCACACTGTAGTTACACATCACGACCCCAGTCCCTGGCCAGACTACCACAGTGAAACACATGTATAAAGCATAGCTTGCACCCCTACAAACCAATGTGGAATCCATGAAAAGCCCTGTGCAGGTCCAGAATATGGGACACACTGCAGAACATGTTATACAGGCATACCATGAACACAGCCAAGAGTGCTTGGAGTCTGCAATCACAAACAACAAGACACAATGCCATACACCCAGGCATCTGGCATGCTGGACACCATAAATTACTAAACCATTGAAGAGAATGAGGAAGCTACCACATGATAGATCAAACATGAAAAGTGAAGTAATCAGTGATCACTAGTATGGCAATAAAATGTGTCCACACATACAATCCACTAAGGCCAGGCAAAACAAGTAGAATCTGTGAATCCAGTGGCAATGTGACACCTGTCCCAAGTACACACACAACAACAACTCACCCCAATAAATACAAATGTATGTGATAGACGCAACCAGGTAGCCAAACCGGGCCTGAGCACCCCGAAATCAGTACTGTCAAAACTAGTCAGGAGGACAAGGTAACCACATACACCACAAACCCAGTCCCACATAGACCTACAACGACTGTAAACCAAACACATAAACACAAAAACATTCCCAGAGGCCCTAATTACAAACACACAACACCAACACAAGCCTCCAAAGCAGACACCCAATAAAACAAACTCCAGACATAGCACATGTAACACATAGTACACAAAGCTGGTGTGCCAAACAGTCACAGGACAGAAGGAGAAACAACATGCCTGATACAGTTGTAATAGGTGACTCCATAGTGAGACATGCTGCTGTCCCAGGGATGGCTTGCACCTGTTACCCATGAGCATCTGGATATTGCCTAAGGCTTTTGCAAACTACAGAGATCCTCCCATAGGCAAGGCCGAAAAGAGCAACCCACCACCATAGAAAACAAAACTGGAAAGAAACAGAAGGGTAATGCTGATCAATGCCAGATGTGTAAACCTCAATATGCATGCTCCTGAGGCCCTCCCCAGTATGGAGAACATTGATGTCTGTCCAGTGATACACACCTGCTGCAAGCCTCATGACAGCACACCAGCACTACCAGGTAATACCACATATCATGTGTTATGGCCACAAAACCTGTAACAAAACATAAAAGGAGGGTGAGTATCCATATTCAGCACAGACAGCCATACGTCCAGTTAACTGACAATGCCTATGTCATTGCAGTCCACCCATGTGCAACTAACTGTACGCAAGACTGCTGTACAGTCTGTAGCATGCTACAGACCACACTCTCACACACAGGAACCCCACCCCACTGTCCTGAAGACAGTGGACAGTATGAATGTACCACCAAATACAAAACAAGGTACACACAAATTACCACATAGGTGGTAAACCATTATGTGTGGAAGGAGTAATCAGGGACCTAGTGACACAAGTGGACAGTCACCTGTTATGTGACAGCCACATCGCCAATTTGTCTAGGAAGACTGTCTATATTGGACACTGTATCATGAAAGGATTCACATCTACGTCAACAAAGGTCATTGTGCCCCTATACTGTTCCCCTATCAGACCATATTGTAATACAATGCCTCATTTGGGATGTACATTACCTGGCACCTGCAGCAGTTAGAAAGACCTCAAAGGTACCTCAGCAAGAGTCAGAAAGGGTCTCAACTATATCTCATATGCTGCCTGGCTGTAGACACCACAGCCGAATGCAGTCACATACTGCCAACACAGAGGCATTGTATGTCTGTTGTACAAGTCCATGTCCAACACAGAAGTAATGGACATGCTCCACCCCAGAAAACTCAAAGCCATCGGAGCTGTGTGAGTCAGAGATGTCAACCTTAACACATAATCAAATAGGATGTGCTGGAGGGACAGATACCTAACCCTGAGTCTCTCCACACCCTGGAACAGAATACCACTACATGTTAGGCAGAGCCCCTCACTGACACTCTTCAACAGGAAGTTAGCAAAATGGATGGATAATTGTAGATGTACACTGGGGGTCTTTACTGTGTCATGTCCAGACAGAGGCACAGCTAAGTAAATCATAAGTGGCCATAATATTCACATAGCAAGGGGTGGCAAAGCCACACACACTGTGGCTAGGCTTACAAATGCCCTAGGGTGGATAGCCTAGTATGAACCTATGAACCTATTATGATACAAATTGTACAGGACACTAAGGATAACTCCAAGGCTGCTGCAACTGATGGTAGTAAGCGTGTTGTGAATTCCTGGATATGCTCTGGATCACACAAATATTACAAACAACATACCAAACACACACACGTATTGCCAACATACATCCTGACAGGTGCAGTGCAAACCCTCCCCTCATAATGCCAAATATCTTTCCCAGCAGACTGCTGCCTCCCTGACATTATGTCAGCCTTACCACAGGATATGTACCCAAAGAGCAGTGTACAACAACAGTGGGTGTTCTCAAGAAAGGTGTCGCCTGAATGGATACTAAAAACAACCACCACAGAATCCTGAGAAGCTTGGTCTGCACAGCTATGGAAAGGATCAGCATGTACCGCAGACATAACGATATTGGGGATCTATTGACACCCGACCCTACCCAGTGTGGGTTTATGAAGTGCAGACCCCGCCCCAAACATGTGTGACTCAGTTGAAACAGTGATTGAGGTCACTGATGAGGGCAATGTGGTCCACACAGTGTAGCTGGACCTTGCAAAGCCTTCCATACAATACCCTACGTGTTCAATATAGATATGCTCACCAGCTTATATATACACCCCAATGTCACTAGAGGGGTTGCAAACCAGACCAACGACAGAACTGACATGGCCAGACATGCTGCAGCCATGTCAGACTACAAACCACATATAACAGGTATCCCACAAAGCTTGGTCCTGGGACCTTTCCCGTCTGGTATATATGCCCCATAGGTACAGGCCAACATGTAAGGACTGTGCCTGAACATGTTTGCAGAGGACTACAAACCGCCTAACATATCTGACACTCCAGCTGACACAAGCATCCCACAAAAGGGCCACATAGAAACAGACAACCGGTGCCATAGCCATGTCAGCATGTGAAATGGAGAAAACTGTATAGTCAACCTCTGTGGATATACAGTAAGTGACCACCAATTACCACATAGGTGTTAACCCATTACATACTTCACATGTAATGACGGACCTGGGTACACAAGGGGATAGATATCCTGCATAGGACAAACATGTGGCTGTAGTGTTAACAGAAACAATCCATATACCAACCTAATCATGAAGGTTATGACATCTAGATAAGGGGAGGTCATTGTGGTTCTGCAGTTATCCTTCATCAGCGTTACAAATGGCCACAACAGCCCCTGTGAGGTGTACCTCAGCAGACACCTCCATCAACTGTAAAGTCCACAACAGTACCTCACCAGGAGTATCAAAGAGCTTGAACACATGTAATGTGTTGCCTGATTAAACAGAGTGCAACTCCACACACTGCCATGCTGGCCACCCAGACGCAAGCTGTGCCTGATGTAGAAAGCCATGTCCAAGCTGGAATCAATGAACATGCTGCACCTTGTACAATCTGAATGGCAGTGAGCTATGCACATGAGGGACCTGAACCCCAGCACTGACATACATAGGACAAGCTGTACTGCATTATCCATAACACAGAAGCCACCCCCACGCATGAGTAAACTACCAGTACAGGTTATCCATAGAGTCACTCATGGATTCTCCTCAACAGGAATCTTAATGAGTGGATGGGAGATGGTAGGTTTACCCTGGGTATCAATGTTATGTCACAGGTAGACAGAGGCACAGTATACTAAACAAGACATATGTCATGGCAAACTACACTTACAATGTGTCGAAGGACAAACACACTCTCTGACTAGCATTAGAAATGGCCTAGGGCACATCGGTAGTGTTTGCCAATGTACACCTATGTTGTGGAATACACTACTGATGTTGGATGAGGCTGTTGTAAGTAGTTCATATCCGAACATAATGCAACATGGTCAGATAGGTTCATAGGTTTATACTAGGCTATCTGCCCTAAGGCAGTTATAAGCCCAGCCCAGAGTTTTATGGCGTACGCCACCCCTTATATGGAAACAATACTGTGCCCATTAGTTTGTCGTGCCTCTGTCCAGCAGTGACACAGAGACGGTCCCTGGGGTAAACCTATGATCTCCCATCCACAGGTAAAGATTCCCCTTGAACAGAGCCAGTGAGGTGCTCTGCCTCACATGGACCGGGATTGTATTCCACAGCATAGGGAGTCTCTGAGTGATAAATCTATCCCTCCAATATGTCCTACTTATATCCCTGCTAAGGTTTAAGTCACTTGCCCTAGTGGTTCTGGTGGATTTGGTGATTTTGAGGTGGAGCATGTCCATTACTTCCTGGTTGGACATGGCCTTGCATGTCAGGCACATGTCACCTCTGAGCAGACGGTATGTGACTGAATAGAGCTGGAGTGTCTTCAATCTGGCAGCATATGACAGATGTTGGAGACCCTTTATCCTTTTGGTGGGAGACTTTTGGGGTCTCTCCAATTGCTGCAGATGTCAGGTGAGATACATCCAGAATGGGGCATTGTACTCGATCATTGGTCTGATAAGTGAAGAGTACAGGGGAACAATGACCCCACTAGATCTGGATGTGAATCCCTTCCTGATCAGGTGGGCAATGTAGAAGGTCTTTCTAGCCACGTTAGCAACGTGAGTGTCAGGAGAAAGGCCACTGTCAACCTGGGTCCCCAGGTCCATGATAACCTCCTCTGTGCTTACAGGATTGCCACCTATATGGTAGCTTGGGGTTACCTTGCTTTTCCCGCAGGGTATGAATATACATGTTTTGGCATTTAACGTCAGGCCATGGCTCTGGCACCAGCTATCAGTGTCCGTGAGTCCCTTCTGAAGGATATCCGTGTCTGATGCACTGTCCACTATGGCGCCCAGTTTGCAGTCATCTGCAAACCTTGTCAGCCAAAGTCCTCCCATGTTGGCCTGTACCTCTGAGAAGTAGATGACGAACAATAGGGGGCCAAGGACTGAGCCCTGTGGGACACCACTTGTGACCGGCTTGGAGTCTGACATAGTGCCAGCAACTCTAACCCTGTGGGTCCTGTCCTTAAGCCAGTTTGCAACCCATCTTGTGACATATGGGTTTACATTTAGGTTGGTAGGTTCTTCTACAATACCTGAGTGGGATATTGTGTCGAAAGCCTTTGCAAGGTCAAGGTAGGCTGTATGGACTGCCCTTCCCTCAGCAATGGCCTTAGTGACTGTTTTGAAGAAGTCGACCAAGTTCAAAAGGCATGATCTGCCCTTGACCAAGCCAAACTGGGACGGGTCCAATGTCTGCATGTCCCCTATATCTTTGTTTATGAGCTCCATTATGATCCTCTCCATAGCTTTGCAGACTAGACTTGTTAAGCTTATGGGGCGGTAATTACCAGGGTCCGTAGAGGCACCGCCTTTGTGCAGATGTGCACAACTGGACCCTAACCAGGCTGTTGTGCACACTATGGAAATGTAAAGCAGTGATAGGACTAAAGCCCAGGATACTGTCCACCACAGTGAAAGTACTGAACCACTACACTATACAGTACTACAGTGTTAGGTCAGTATGAACGGATGTTGACAATTGTGTGCAAAGTATCCCATGCAAAACCTGCAGGCACAGTATAATCCCTGTTGTGTTCACACAAAAGCATTTGGAAGTAACTACACAACATGGCACAGAACACACAACCATAAACTGGAGATATTTGTTGAAGGTCACACTCATCCACAAATGTGATGGGCTGCAGAGTTCAACATATGGAAAGCTCACACTGGGCATGCTCACACACTTAGATAAATGAGACATCTTTCACACAACATGCCATGGGAAGGCTGAACTGGGCATGCTCACACACTTAGTCCAAATGTTCCTCTTAGCAACTGTGAAAACACACCAGAGGATGCTCATTCCCCTTTCTAGACACTGATCATGTCAGCACCCTATAAGTATATCAGGAGAAAAGAAATCTCCCAGTAATCTGAATAGCGCGCTCTGCTAATGTGTCTGTCTCTAGTGTCATAACATAGTTAGGTAGGGGTTTGAATCCAGCAAGTGTGTATGAAGGGGGCTAAGTGTGTGTGTAAGTGTGTATGAAAGGAACATCCTTTTTGGCAACTGTGAAACACACCACAGGATGCCCATTCCCCTTTCTAAACACCGATGATGTCAGCACCCTATAAGTATATCAGGGGAAAAGAAATCCCCCAGTAATGCGAATAGCGCGCTCTGCTAATGCGTCTGTCTCTAGTGTCATAACATAGTTAGGTAGGGGTTTGAATCCAGCAAGTGGCGAGTGTGTGTGAAGGGGGTAAGTGTGTATGAAAAGAACATCCCTTTTGGCAAATGTGAAAACACACCACAGGATGCTCATTCCCCTTTCTAAACACTGATGATGTCAGCACCCTATAAGTATATCAGGGGAAAATAAATCTCCCAGTAATGCGAATAGCGTGCTCTGCTAATGCATCTGTCTCTAGTGTCATAACATAGTTAGGTAGGGGTTTGAATCCAGCAAGTGTGTGTAAAAGAAATATCCCTTTTGGCAACTGGGAAAACATACTACAGGATGCACATACCCCTTTCTAAACGATATCACAATTATTTATGGCTTTTGATTACAGACATGTCACGTGTGTGTTGCACACACAGAATGCCCATGTGTGCGGGTTGTCTCTCACAATAATGCATGACATTGATTAAACCAGTTATGGCAATGCACACATGATGTATGTGTGTGCCAAATACACATATGTACCTGTGACCTTCAATAGTTACCATGTGTGATGCCTGCCACATGTGAATACATGGTATTTGCACAGGGTAACATTATGACTGTGGTCTTCTGTGCAGGTGCTGCATGTGGGATGTGTATATACAGTGTGAGATGTAGATGCTATCAGCCTAGTAGTGAGGGATACACACCTGGTCTGGGGCATATAGTCTACATGTTGTTGATGAACAGGTGCTGCATGTTTTCACCTGTTGTGGGAGTGGTAAGACGTTGTTCCATAGCAATGCAGTGACCGCATGCTAAGAACCGTTCAGCTAGGGTGTTGTAGCTACAGTAATTCATTAGCATTCAGTAATATGTCAGCATCCCTGGTGAGGGTCTGATGCCAACCAAGGTCAGGGTTCTACCAGCCTGTGTCACTTGCTCAGTGATCCCTTCCATGTTCCCTATCATGTATCCCAGTGAGGGACATCACACATCAGCTGTAGTGGCATGGACAATGACTGAGTCATATGTGTCCATGCATCTGACTGACCTGTATGCTTGTGTTATGTGGTGGACCATAGTGTCCCATGAGCATATCACTGTGACCTTCACCTTGTCCAGCCTGGTGAGCATGTCCTCACTGTACTGGACAATAAAAGTACCTAACACAACTGCAGCAGTAGTGTTGTATAGCTGTACAGACTGTGCTTGTTTGGCACACAGGATTTGTGTGCTATGTGTTATGCGTGCTGTGTGCAGGCCTAACGTATGCCTGTGTGCCAGCTGCAGAGGTGTCTGCCAGTCATGCAGGATGCTATCCTTAGGCTCCACGAATGGCCCGGTGTGTTTCCATGCTTGTATTGCAGTCAGTGTAGGTCCACATCAGACTGGTATTGCAGTCACTGTAGTATTTCATGCCACCTGACAGGTTATGCCAGTACTGGGTTCAGAGTGCTTAGTCCACAGTTTGGCCATGTGTTTCCATCTCATACATGTGTTGAACATCCATGGGTAGGGGATAGGGTTGACTGTGTACATGTGGCAGCTGTGACATTACTACATGACTCACATATTCCACAACTGTACCATAGAGGTGACTGACAACTGACCTTTGCACATGCTACCATAGTATTGAGATTGCATTGGTGATTAACAGCACATAGGGCCAATGGTGAACAAGATACATAGGTCCATAGGTTCATACAAGGATATCTGCCCAGGGCATTTATACACCTAGCCAGAATGTGTGTGGCTTTCACCATGCATTGTAAATCTATCTTGCTATGCCCTTTTCCAAGGTTAGTATACTGTGCCTCTGTCTAACAGTGACACATAAGTGATACCCAGGGTAAACCTACAATGTCACATCCAGTCATTAATATCACTCTTGAAGATAGTCACTGAATGACTCTGCCTAACCTCTATTGGGATAATATTCCAGATTGAAGGGAGCCTCTGAGTTATGAATATGCCCCTCCAGCATGTCCTATGTATATCACTCCTGAGGTTCAAGTCTTTCCAGCATGTATCCTGATGGGATCTGGATATTCTGAGGTGCAGCATGGCCATTAAGTCAGGGTTTGACATGGCTTTATATGTCAGGCACAGATTGCCTATGAAGAGGCAGTATGCCACTGAGTAGAGCTGCTGTTTCTTTAACCAGTCAGTATGTGGCATCTGTTTGAGCCCTTTGATCCTCTTGTCGAGGTACATATGTGGTCTTTCCAGTTGCTGCAGGTGTCTGGTAAGGTGCATGCCAACAGGGTCATTGTAGTCAATTATGGGCATGATGAGGGATGAGTAAAGAGGCACAATGTCCTCCCCTGATCTACATGTGAATCCCATCATGATGATGTGGCCCATATAAAATGTTTTCCTAACCACTTTGTCCATGTTGTTGTCAAATGGTAGAATGCTATCAACCTGTGTACCCCAAGGTCCATAATTCCTTCATCTGCACTTAATGGATTAACACATATGTGGTACTTTGTGGTCACTTTGTGTTTGACAAAGGGGATGACTATACACTTTTTGGCATTCACCTTTGAGTCCATGGCTGTGGCACAAGTCGTGTGTTTACAAGAGGCCCTTTTGGAGGATGTGCGTGTTAGCTGGAGAGTTGATTATGGCGTGTGGTTTGCAGTCATCTGCGACTTGCTCAGCCACAGTACTTCCATGCTGGCCTGTACCTCTGATAAATATATCATGAACATGACAGATCCCAGGGCTGAGCCTTGTGGGACACCACTTGTAACTGGTTTGAGGCTGACATGGCTCCAGCAATTCTAACCATGTGTGTTCTGCCCTTGAGCCACTGTGCAATATCCGTAGTGACATAGGGGTAATATGTACACTGGTGAGCTTCCCTAGAATGCACAAGTGGGGTATTGTATCAAAGGCTTATGCAAGGTCCAGGTAGGCTGTGTAGACCACCTTCCCCTTGACAGTGGCCTTGGTGACTGTTTCAAAGAAATCAAACAGGTTTGAGAGGCAGGATCTGCCATTAACAAAGCCAAACTGTGTATGGTGACATGTCTGTAGGTCCCCAATATCTATATATATATGAGGTTCATGATGATCCTTGCCATAGCTTTGCAGACCAAGCTATTCAGACATATGGGGCGAATAGTGTCCAGGATCCGTTAAGGCACCACCTGAATGTAGAGGGACCACTGTTGCTGTATGCCACTCTTTGGCCACATATCGTGTAGTAAGGCTGGGATTGAACAGTAGTGTTATGTCTGGGTGTAGCTCTTCTTGGGGTTCATGTAGGACACAGCCTGGGACACTGTCTGGTCCCATTGATGCAGTGTTTATTGCTTTGGAGAGGGCAGCTCTTACCTGAGCATCTGGGATGTCAGGGGGGCAGCACTCTGCTGGGAGACATATTTGTCCTTTTGGTGTGGTGGGGGGGAGAAGGTAGCAGTGAACCTGTCCACTAGGATGATGGCAATGTCTGTGTGTTTGGTATTTCGTGTGACATCTTGGACTACCTCTGAGCATATCTGGGTATTACCACCCAGGTTCCTAACATAACTACAGAAAGCCTTGTGATTATCCTCAGTGTCTTGTGGAATCTTCTCTCAAAGATGGCCTTAGACAATCTTATGAGTGCCTGTAGTTGTCTTCTAATACTCATCAGTGATGCCTTCACATTTTGGGAGTTTGTTGTATCGTGTAGTGGCTTCATCCTTCTGTTGTATAGTTTGTTTATGGCTGGTGTCCAGCACACAGGACATCTGCCTTTGGAGGATTGGGTCTTGCTTTCATGTGTGATTGCATGATCCATGCATTCCTGAATGTGTCCATAGAATGCCTTTATACAGGTATCTGCAGTCTGGTCCATATTTTCAACAGGCCTGGGGGCTTTGAAGGTTTCCACATCATTTATGAGGGGTGTGAACATGCTTGACATGAGCTGTTGACTGACATCCCGCCATCCAGACTGAGCAAGGTGAGGGTCACATTTAGCTACCTGTCGGGTGATAGAATGTGCCACATAACACAGGCACACAGGTCACTCCACAGCAAGTACAAGTATGAGGCAGTCATTGTCCATGCTGGTGTGAACAACCTGAGACGTACCTCCCTGGACCACATGGAAAGAGACACAGAGGAGCTCTTACAGCACCCTCTCAAACTCAGGACTCCCACACAGCCTTCATGCTCACACAGGAGAGTATAGATTTCTCTGCAAACACCATCATACTGGGTGACGTCAGCTACCCAAACATAGACTGTGAACATTACTCAAGCCACAATACCCAAGCTCTAGGGTTCCCATAGTTCAGACACTCTTTAGCTATGGAACAGGTAATCAACTTTCCCACAAGGGGGGCAGATATACTAGACCTGATCATCACAAACATGAGTACAAAATGCTCACCACTTGAAGTATATCCCTCATTGTTGCAATCGAACCATATACTAATCACACTGGAGTACTGGATCCCTCACATATGCAAACCTCAAACACATTGATGTGTGTGTGGGAAATGCCCCTATTAGCAACTGTGACAGTACACTACAGGATGCAGATTCCCCTTTTGAAACACTGATGATGTCAGCACTCTATAACTATATTACCTGAATTAAAGTTCTCCAGTAATTCGTATAGCGTGCTCTGCTAATGCGTCTTTCTCTGGTGTCATAACATAGTTAGGTAGGGGTTTGAATCCTGCAAAGGAATGTATGTGTGTTAGTATGAGTGGGGTTTGTGTGTGTGTATAATGCTGTGAGGGAAAAGTGCCTTTTGCCAACCGGGAGAACACACTACAGGGTGCACATCCCTCTTCCTAAACACAGATGATGTCAGCACCCTCTAAGTACAGCATTAGAAAGGACTTTTCCCACTAATGCAAATAGCACACTCTGCTAATGTGTCTGCCTCTAGTGTCATAACACAGTTAGGTAGGGGTTTGAATCTTGCAAATGGGAAGTATGTGTTTTACTGTGGGTGGGGTTAGTGTGTGTGCACAATGGTGGGGGTGGGATGTGGCTTTTGCCAAATGGGGCTATGCACTGCAGGGTGCACATTTCCCTTAACAAACAGTGATGTTGACAGCACCCTATACAAACAAAACAACAAAAGAGAAGGTGTTGGTACCAATAACGCATGTAAGGTAACACTTCTTCAAGTAATGTCCACAAAACGAAGTAGGATAAACGAACATTCCTTTTACTCTATACAAACAACATGACAACAGACAACTGCCAGTACTCAGTATAGTGCTACATGCTACTGTAACACGCACATGTACCAGAATATACCTAGATAGTGTTTTGAAGCCTGAATGTGGCAAGTGTGTGGATGTGGGATGTTTCTGTGTGTGCATTTCCATATGGAAAATATGTTTGATGTGGCAATCAGGGTACCACAGTACCTGATGCACATTACACTTTTAAACTAATGAGGTTGCCTGCATCCTGTGAGTACAGGTAGAGGAGGAAATCAGTAGTAATCCACATAGTGCACTTTTCAAATGTGTACCTGTCATGTATCGACAGCTACTCATGTAGGGTAATAAATAATGGGAATGGCAGGTGAGCGTGTGCATGTGTGGGGGTAGCAGGGTGTGTGTAAATGCATGTGTGACAGAACAGATACATATAGCTGAATCTACATAACAGTACATGATGCACATTCCCATAGTCAATGGTAGCATGTGATGGTGTGCAGCTGGTACACTTTGGTAAGTAGTATGGGTGCAGATAACAATTCAGGACATTCATACAGTTACTGCAGCAGGAATGCTGGGATATACACACAATCATAGTGGAACAGTGAACAGTTACCTACATGTTACTACTTATACACATCTATGTAGTCACCCTGTGCATCAGCAACGTGTTTACCTTTTCCTGCACCAATGTTGTAGTATGCAGGAGGTGACACAGTGTCATCATATGCACAGGGTGTGGGTTAGGTATGCCCAAGCCAGCCACTGGTAACACCAATTGACATGTGTGTGTATGTGTGTTTGTGAGGGGCAGCAGTACAGGGTGGACCGGTGTTGGTGCAGTGTGTGTGTGTATGTGTTTGCCCTAGGTGTTAAATTTCTGCATGTGTGTAAGCACGCACACAGTCCCACATAATGGCTGCCATGTACAGGGTTTTGTGGACAGCCACAGACTGCACCTGTCAGGTCATCCAGATCAGTGTCTGTGGGCACGGACACGGTACCTGTGCCTGGCAGGTGTGCTACGGACCATATCCGGTACTAACCCAGACTGGGTTCTGTCATCAGGTTGGGGTGTGTTGACTGGACACAGTTCCCTGTTGGGACTGTCCAGAGCCACGTGCACGTGGTCTCCTGGGGCGTCCTGATGACAGCACAGACCCAGCATTGCTGGGGCTGGTGCTGGCACTTGAGGTGCGTGAGTGGGCCTGTTGTCGTCCGCGGCCACTGCCAGCTGGTGCTGTTGCTGGCATACGGCCACGCCGACGTCGCAAACGCACACCATCGCCCTGGCCCATGGACATCTGGTTGTGGAGCAGCTGTTGTATGTCCCCACAACGTCTGTCAACGACATCTGTGAAGTTACGAATAGCATTCGCAACGTCACGCATGCCGTCTGTCATGGCTGTGCGACATGCTCTCAGCTCCCTCAGACCCTGTCTGGTGTACCTTTCCATACGTGCCTGTGCCTGCATAACAGTCCGAAACATAGTGGAGGTTGACATACCTCCTTGGGCACGTCGGCCAGAGGCAGTACGGCCACGGATGCCCCACGAGAACCCATGGGCGACTGTCTGCGTGGTACCATTGGAGGACCCTGCTCATGGCTGCTTTGTGGGGATGCATGTACCACAGGTACCACATTACCCTGATCTATGCCCACTGCATACTGTCCATCACCTAGGGACAATGGTGACAAAGGATGTAACGGCAGGATGACTGTGCGCATTGAAGGGGTTGACAGCTGTGTGCTGTCAATTGGCTGACCAATGGCAGACCCAGACACACCTTCCTGCACCATTATAGACATTTTATCATCATCAGTACCTGGGGCACAAGATTCAGGTTCCCTGCTGCAGGTCACCAGAGCAGCACCAGAACCTACGGGAGGAAAACAGGGAACACAGATTACAGTCTCTACACATATTTGACAGAGATGCACTTCAGTACTAATGCACACATTCAGAAATGGACACATGCACTCATGGACACACACACACATGCACACATGGGCACAGGCACACTTGCACACATGCACACCCCACAGTAAACACACACATCAGTACTGAGTTACACTACTCTTACTATTGTTAAACTGGGTATTGCAGGTATTATTAAACACACTCACCAGCATGTATACTACAGAGTTACACTACTCTTACTAGTATTATAAATTGTTTTCAGGTAATGTTAAACACACTCACCAGCATGTATGGCCTGCCTCGTTGCTAGATGGGAGGGACCTGGAAATATGAAGAAAGTAATGTCAGTGGGCACAAGTGTGCCATTTGTTTTGCATATGATACAGTACAGTAGTACACTAGTTCCCTTATACACATCAGCTGCTCATAATGTCAGTATCACACATGCACAATTACATATCATGATGACAGATACATACCACATGCACACCTTATGCGTGCATGAAGTAACAGTGTACAGAACAGTCATATGTACATACAAGGAGTTAACTCTAATCTCACCCTTACCTCTCTTCAAACAACAAATCAAACTGTACTTCCAAAACCACTGACTTTGTTCTCATAGTACTCCAGGCTAACATCCCTCTCCCCACCCTCTCTTTACCTTTAACCCCTCATTGTGCTTAAAAACTAGCTTCTACCCTGTTTCTTTTCCCTTGCTGTCCTTCTATGCTCTGACCTACTTCTCCCATCACTCCCACCTCCTCTTGACTGTCTTCCTTCTTTTCCTCACTTCTCTTCTTGACTCCTGCCTCTTCCCTATTATTTTATCTTTCATACCCCTTCTACTTCTCTACCCTTCTGAGCTTTAACTATTATCTATATGGCTTTTGCCTTATTGCATAACCGTTATGTTTTAGGTAGAATTGCTTTGAAACCGACAGAACATTGTGTATGACTTTAAACTGTTTGAGTTCCTTAAATGTATGTTGATTTAATTAACACACTGATTTATATTTCTATTATTTTGGATGTCTGTATTAACAACTTGTCTGTCTGCCTTTATTATGTTATGTGTGGAGCTTTTCTCCCCAGGCCTCTACTGAAAATGGACATATATCCAGCTAGACTAGCTCGGTCAACAAATGTAAAACTAATAACAATAAATAAATATGGCATCTTACCTGCACGCTCGGTGTCTTGCTGCTGTGTGGATCCAACCTCCATCATGATGCACGACTGATGCTGTTGTTGTTCTGGGGCTGGATCCACAACACTTAGCAGTAGCCCCTCCTGTCTGGTGTGGCCACCCCCCCCACCTGTGGCAACCTGTTGCCTGCGGATATCTGCAGCACGCTGGTGGACATTTCTAATCAAATCACTGCAGTGATGTCTCACCTGCTCATATGTCCTATCATGCATGCCAACATCATTTATCCTGCTAACAAGGTTTTGCCACAGTGCAGACCTCTCCTGCTGATTCTGGGTGGTGCGTGAAAACAGGATGGCATAGTCACGCACCAGGCTCTGGTGGATCACTTCATCCTCTGCAGCAGAGTAGGCGGGTTCCTTTAGCCATATTCCCTGGAAAAGTACACAAACAGGTTATCAGCATAGTATCTCAGCAATACATGGTACACATTCTATACAGGGAGTATTAAATTGTACTTATTACTGCTTTGTTGTAACTTGATTAAAGTGTAGCTATCAGAATAAGTCATTTGGATTAAGCACTTGGCCTTCAGACCAGTTGTTTTACATTAGGGAGGTTTGTGGCAAGCACTGTGGTGGCAGGACACATAGCTTTCATCCTTCAAAGTTGGGAACTGCTGATTGAGAGCCCAGTGTCCAAGTGTATTAGTTCTGGTATAGGCAGTTGGCCTTCAGGCCAGTTATTTAACATTAACAAGGTTTGTGGTCTGCACTCTTGTGTGAGAATAGGCTGTACTCTGCCATTCATAGCTGGGAACTTCTGGTTTCAGGTTTATAGTGCCTGCATATTTGAGCTGTATCTTACTGACATTGGTACACTTTGTTTGCTGTAGCAAACACTACATCCAAGCCTCCTGAATCTAGCTTTGTTTATATGCTTGTTATTTGTTAGCTTGTTATTTCACTGGTACGCTACTTCCACATAATACACAGCTTCTCAGCACTTCTGTGACTCACTACTGATATCTGCATTGCTTACTGTACATATTTGCTTGTTACACATGACAGCAAGTGACTGCTTGTCATTGTTGCATTTACTTAATTGTAACACATTGCACTTAAGTTACCTGGCACTTGCTCACTGAAGCTATTATATCAGTCAGCAGTAGTAAGTAATATCAGTACACCCTCACTCCCCACTGGACCTTGTTATCAATTATTATGGAATTCACAATAGTATTCTAGCATGTCCAAAGGTCAGTTGTCAGTCTCCTCCCCAGTCCAGCTGGTGAGTGTGGTAATCCATAGGCAATGTTATAACAGCTGCATGTACACAGACAACCCCCTCCTCCTAACAACAAATTCAAACACATGTGAGTGATGCAACCATATACCAAACTGGGGGCTAGGCTCTCTCTACTCAATACTGCCATAACCAGTCAGGTGGAGAAGGAAACCACACTCACTACACTTCCAGTCTCACATAGACCTACCACGACAGCAAAACTAACACATAATCACACAAAAAATACTCGGAGGCTCAGACTACAGATCTGCCTACGCAGCAGAGACCTCCAAAGCGGACACCCAAGCAACCACTACCACAGAAACAAACACGTGCAACACATATCTCACAAAGCCAATGTGCTGAACACTCACAGCCCTTAACAGTAAACAACACACCCCATACACCTGTAATAGGTGCCTCTATCATCAGGCACACTGACATCACATTCACCAGGCTTAACGAGGAGAGGGTCACAGTGTGCAGCCTGTCGGGCACTACGACCCGCCATATAACAGAAACACTCAAGTAACTCCAAGGCAAGTACAGGTATGACTCACTCAATGTCCATGCTGGTGTGAATGACCTGACACATACCTCCCTGGACTACATGACATGAGACAGGAAGGAGCTCTCTGAGCATGTAGCCCAAGACAGTATGACCCTGACCTTGAGTAGCATCTTACCCTCACCAAGAATGATGCCACAATATCAAGGCAAGATGATCCCTTCCAACAATTGACTGAAGTACTGGTGTCATTCACAGGTGAGCCAATGCCTGTCATCTTGGGGTGATATGCTGTACAAGTCACGATGCTTTGCTAGGGACAGCTTGCACCTGTCACCCCTGGCCTTTTGGATTTTGGCAGAGGCTCTTGCTACACCCATAGTGCCTTTATTAGGCAAGGCTCATAAGGCAAACCCACATCCATTCGTATCACAAAGGATGAGGAACTAAGAGTGATGCTACTCAACACCAGAAGTCTAGACGTCAGGATACACGCAGTCAAAACTCTACTTAGCATTATGGACATCGATATCTGTGCAGTAACAGAAACCTGTTTCAGGTTTCCCAGGAGCACACCAGCACTAACAAGTTATACCTGTTACCATTCTTGTCGGCCCCAACACTTGGACCAGACAACAAAGGAGGGGGAGTATCAATATTCATCGCAGATTCCCACACCTCCACATTGGTGGCAAAGTACCACATAGGTGTTAAGCCATTGAGTACAGAAGACGTAATTGGGGACCTGGGGAACAAACTTGATAGCAATCTGTCATTTGTCAACCACATGGCCAACGTGGATTGAAAGGCATGTTATATAGGCCAGCTAATCATGAAGGGATTCACATGTACGGCAGGGGAGGTCATTGTGCCTCTTTACTCATCCATCATCAGGCCTATAATTGAGTACAATGCACCTTTTGGGATGTACCTAACCAGACACCTACAGCAACTGGTAAAGCCCAACAGTACCTCATCAAGAGGATCAAAGGGCTCAAACAGATGCCATATGCTGCCCAGTTAAAGGAAATCCAGCTGGACTCAGTGGCATACTGCCTGTTCAGAGGCAATCTGTGCCTGCCATATACAGCCATGTCCAACCCAGAAGTAATGAACATGCTGCACCTCAGGAAATCAAAGTCCCATACAGCCACACGCTCAGGAGACCTGAACCTTAGCACTGACATAAATAGGACATGCTGGAGGGGCATATTCCTAACCCAGAGGCTCCCTTCACTCTGTAATGAACTCACACTACAGGTTAGGCAGAGTCCCTCATTGACTCTCTTCCATAGGAATCTGGATTAGTGGATGGAGATCATAGTTGTACCCCGGGTATCAATTCTATGTCACTGTTAGACAGAGGCACAGTATACTAACCTCGGAAAAGGGCATAGCAGCATAAATTTTAATTGGGTGGCAAAAGACAAACACATTCTACTAGGCTTATCAATGCCCTAGGGCAAATAGCCTAGTATGAACCTATGTGTACTGCTATAGTACTTCTGCCATATGTTGCATGTGTGTGTGTTGTGGGGGATGCACAGGTAATGGCCAGATATTTCTGCACAGGCAACACGTCTGAAACACTCTGGGTGTTCATCCCTACATACTGTATGTGTGTTGCCATCCAACCCTGTGATGTGGACACACATTACTCAGCCTGGATATACATATCCCAACAACACCACAAGCACAGTACACTACCTTGCTATGTATGCATGTAATTACACAGTTATTCACTAGTTAGGACTGTGATGCTATCCATGCAGCCCACTGGGCCAGTGGAAGCCACAACACACACTGCTGGCCCCTTTGCAAAAGCTTACCACAGACATCCCACATAGTGCATGTACTGTGCACACACATATCTAACCCAGACCGTATGCACACCACTTATTTATCCTGTCCAGTGGACTACAGATACAGGCACATTGTATAACAATAGCAGGAGGCTACTGCAGCACAGGGCAGATTCACATGAAGGCAAGGCATCTGTGGTCAGCAGTGTTAAGATGCTTCACATTCACCAAATGCACAGATATTGGCAACATTGTTGCAGACAGTTTAGGTGCAGGTACCCCCCCCATTCTCCTACACAAGTGGAATTAGTTATCACAGATGACTGTAACCTCCCTATCCTCTCACATGTCCAGGTGAGGGCCACCCTCAACATTGCAGAACACATAGCATCACTGTTACAAAATGGTATCCCTGGATGTGTGCTACGTTCCCCCCTAGAGGACATAGCACCACATTACAGACTGATATTAATCCCTGGCCATACTACAGGATATGTACCTGAACAGTGCCATACATACACAGTGGTCCCACACCAATGAGGAACAACCTCTACTGACCCTGGGAACTACTGCATCATATGCATAACTGGCCTTGTGTTCTAAGCTATGGAAGTTTTAAGTATGGGCAACATGTACAGCAATATTACATATGTATATATTTCAGGACTATGTACACACAACCTATCTCATGGACATACCTATAGATAGTGAACTATGATACATTTGGAGGTGTCACAGTAAACACAGTATTAACCTGCTACTTTGCATTACCTGTGTTTGTGGCAGCTGTTGCTGTGTCAGTGGTGCTGCTTGCTGCTTGCTGTTTGTTGCTGCTGCTGCTGGTTTTGCTGCTGGCTGTCTTTATATATTTTTTTCTCTCTCTGTCTCTCTCTCTCTCTCTCTTTCTCTGTAGGTTTTGTGCAATGAATGTATTGCATGTGTGGAGTGTGGGTACTGGATGCTTTTGTAGGTATCTGCATAGGTCCATGTGATGGCCTCTGCACCAATTGTAAGGCAGCATTTGCTAATTGCATGCAGCCAGTTGTGTACTGATTGCATGTCTCACTGTGATTTCACGACAGTGCTATAAAAGGGTATGTGAGATAGGCGTTGCCCTTTCAGATTGTAAGGGCATGGACCATGCTGGTATGCTGTTGACAGTGTTCTGTGAGTGTGAAGGTTAGTACGTCTCTCATGCTTCATGCTGTGTTGTAAATTCAGGTTGCTGCATTTCTCTCACCTGTTCCCTGTAGTGAGTGTGTATGCATACTGACACCTACAACTATATTTCATATGTATTGCTATATATATATGTGTACATATACATACTTTCATATATGTACATTAGCTGACATTATTGGGTACAAGCTAACAATTAGCAGGGCTGTTTCTGTTAACACTACACTAGTATGGGAATCCAGTAATTGGGACAGTAAAAGTCTGCCTGACATGCTTTGGGTAGTACACATACTATATTGCCTTTATCTTCATTCCTACTATGACATGTTCCACTTATTTAGCACTATATACCTGTATGAGAGTCATGGCTTACTGGTAGGTCATACAGACTAGTGTTAAAATGGTCTTGTGGTAGGGCCTACTAGTATGCTTATATTTTGCTTTCAAATTGGGTACAGGGCCTATCAATCAAAGTGCTGGAGGCACCTTTAAGCAGTTAAAGGGGTTAGTAGGTCTCACAGGAGTCAGGCTGTGTTGCAGATTCTGGTTGCTGCATTTATCTTCACTGTTTCCTGTAGTGAGTGTGTATGGATACTGACACCTACCACTATATTTCATATGTATTAATATATATATATATATATATATATATATATATATATATATATATATATATATATGTATGTATGTGTACATATACATACTTTCATATATGTACATTACCTTACATTATTATGTACAAGCTAACAATTAGCAGGGCTGTTACTGTTAACACTAAACTAGTATGGGAATCCAGTCATTCGGGCATTACAAATCTACCTGACATGCTTTGGGTAGTACACATCATATATTACCTTTATATTGATTCCTACTATTACATATAATATTTATTTTAGCACTACGTTCTTGTATGAGAGTCATGGCTTAGTGGTAGGTCATACAGACTAGTGTTACCAAGGTCCTGGGTTTGAGACTGACAGTAGGATTTTTTTTCTTTCAAACTGAGTATAGGACCTGTCAATCAAAGTGCTGAAGGCACCTTTACGCAGTTAAAAGGGTTATTAAGTCTCACAGGAGTCAGGCTGTGTTGTAGATTGTGGTTGCTGCATTTATTGTCACTGTTTCCTGTAGTGAGTGTGTGTGAATACTGACACCTACCGCTATATTTCATATGTATTAATATATTTATATATATATATATATATAATACTTTCATATATGTACATTACCTTACATTATTATGTACAAGTTAACAATTAGCAGGGCTGTTTCCGTGAACACTAAACTAGTATGGGAATCCAGTAATTCAGGCATTAAAATCTACCTGACATGCTTTGGGTAGTACACATCCTATATTGCCTTTATATTGATTCCTACTATTACATGTTATATTTATTTTAGCACTATGTTCTTGTATGAGAGTCATGGCTTAGTGGTAGATCATACAGACTAGTGTTACCAAGGTCTTGGGTTCGAGACTAACAGTGGGTATTTATTTTTCTTTCGAAATGAGTACAGGACCTGTCAATCAAAAGTGCCAAAGGCACTTTTAAGCATTTAAAACCAGGTCTGCACTCATTTGCTGAGCTCACGCAAGACTAGCGGTGAGCTCCAAGACACAAGACACCCGCTTATTTTCTTTGAAAGAAAAAGGGGTGACAGGAAAGTGGTGAAAAAGGGGTCACAAAGAGGGTAAGACAGTAGGGAAACAAGCTTGGTATTTGCAGGAAGGATGTAGGTGAGGCCCATAGCTGCCCATGTCTTTCTCAGCAACAGCTGTGCATTTGTATGCAATTTGGTGTGACATTTGGAACCTTCCACCCGAGAGAGGTGTCAGGACAACATTAATACCTGTTGTACAGCCAATTGTAATTAACAGTTTAGATGTCCAGGACATGTGTGCAACATGGACAGCTATGTATGGGGCATAATTTTTTTGTGGGTACAGAGTGCCCTTTTTTTTTTTTTTATCAGGTGAGAGTGGTATGTCAGGTGAGGTAGTCGGTATAGCTGGGGAGGTAGGTTGGGTAGGTTAACAGACAAGACAGACAAGACGCATACAGGGACGGTGTATGACACATGTGGGGGGGTTACACAATTGACGGGGACGGAGGTTAGGATATCCAAGGCACATGAGCCCACAGATGGCAACAGTGGAACTGATATCCCCACCCATAGGCAGTTGCCACTGTTCCTTCACAGCCCAGGATGGGGCTGTGCAGGTGGGACAATGGGCAAGCCCGTAAGCTGTGCCACCCGGGCCTCAAGCTGGCGTAGGGGCCCAAGAACAGAGTTTTGGATCTCCCTTCGCACCACAGACCGGACACCTTGGAGGGTGAGTGGACGTGCTCCTCCGGCCACGCTTGCAGAGGGGGGACAGGCTCCATCCCCTGCAGCGCTTCCACCCGAAGGTGGCACAGGGCCACCGGAGGAGGGTCCGGCCTGGGCACTAGTGCCAGGTGCACTCGCCAGCTGAGGTGGGAGAGGTGGGTCCGCTGGGACCTGCCTTCCCAAGCGTTCTAGGTTTGTGTGTATGTTATGTTAGTTTGGGTTGGTGGCATATTATTCCATTCAAATTAGTTGTAACAGCATGCATTGGTATTCCCATTAAACAAACACCCAGATATTAACACCATTGAACAACGGGCATATCAATATCACATGCATTATTTGAACGGAAATACACAATCGAACAACATGCAGGGTTGATTAATGGCAACAGGCCATCAGGTTTGGAGGTTTGCAGGTATGACCAGGGCACATGCAACAACAGACATGCATATATTTTTGAAACAGGACAAATGTGCATGGTTAATGAAATGTTCACATACCAATATTTAGTGGGTTTTTAATTTGCAATTATAGGGTGGGGTGGAGAAAGAAAATGATGACACATTCATAAATTATACATTGATATACATTTGTAATAGAAACACAATTAACTTGTGGGTGATAGTTTCCAAATGATTTTTACTTGGCTGTCATGCTAGACCTGTTACAGATTCATCACTATCCTAGTTATTTTGAATTTGATCAGATACATCATCCTGCTACACTTTGATGACAGGGCAGGGGACAACTATGGATGTTTAGTATGTCAGACAATCATTCATTCTATCTGCAAATTGCTGACTGTGATCACCATATTCAGATTTTGGCCTGAACATTCAAGAGTCAGACACGCTGAAATCAGTTTGGGATGTTAAGTTTTAATTCCCACATGCATTTAGTTCTGTAGAGACACACTGAAGCTTATATATTCAGGTGTTATTACTACTTTATTCATTGATACATGACCCTTTCTGTCACTCTCACACATCCTGCAATTTCACAGTTCAGGTTGGTACTTCTAGGCTTTGTTCACATATTAGACCTGTGGGGATTCCAACACTTTCCAGCAGCCTCACTTCTGTCATGATTCAGCATTTCAACAAGGGATATATCTCACATGTGATTACCTCAGATTCTGAAGCTGTACTCTTGAGACTACTGCAGGTTATACTACATTTAATTAATGGTGGGACATCTGTATTACAGCACTATTTATTTCTATCACTTATATTTCCAGTTTCACTTGCATACTGATGAACTTGTTGCAGCCATACCTGCAGACTTTTACTTGCTGCTTGCACATTCTATTACTTTTAAGCAATACACTGCAGTGTTCTGCTACATGCTACATTATAATATTCATTTACAAGTACTAGGTGGGGTTACTAACCTGCATGGTGGCACAGCCGCACCAGCCTGCGGTCATGTGTCTGTCGATTCATAGAGCGGACACCTGCAGCTGTAATACAAAACAAGTAATATTGGGATACACATCTCCATTGTATCAGCTAGTTGAATTCCTTACATACATAAGTAAAATGTAACTTAGTAGTGGGGCATTGGGCATATCCCGGGCCTTCTGGATCCATTGGGTCAACTGGTCTTGCTTACATCGCTTCAGGTCCACATGGTGGTGACGGACCTGCTCACCAGTGTGTGGAATCCCAGTAGCACTAGTAAGATCATGAGCCAACTGGTCCCATACCTCCGCCCTGTACGCTCCCCATGAGACCTGGCCCTGCATGAGTTGGGCCTCATGATGGTGAACTAGGAGCCAGACCATGTATCTGGACTCCTCAATGCCCCACCGCTGTGCTCGAAAGCAACGTCCCTCCCCTACTCCACTCATTCTGCCTGCAGGACTATTCTACAATCATTTATGCTGTGTATTCCTGCCTATGGGGCTTATATATGCCGATTTTCACACACATTTCTATGATTGGCTGGATTAGAATTGTATCTACTTCACAGAAACTGCTTTATCATGCTCCATTCTGGTTTATATCCTATATATATGCTATTTCTGCATTTCTAAGTACTGCTGTCATGGCTTAGTGGTTTAGTACCTTGACTCTAGTGCATGGTATCCTGGGTTCGAATCTGACAACTGATTTTTAATTTTTATGACTGTCTAGAAATGAGTTGAGGACCTGTCAATCAAACATGCCAAAAGCACTTTTAAGCACTTAAAACCAGGTCTGCGCTCGTTTGCGCGGAGCTCACGCATGCGCACCGCCAGTTAGCTTGTGGGCGCGTCGCGCAAATGGTGTGCGCTGGGTTACACCTTAATTGGCTAGTAACACACATGTTAAACTAAGCACAGCTAGTTGCACACAGTTTGAGCCTGTTAAACCAGTGCTTAGCTATGGGCAAGCAATTTGCAGCTTGTGAAACACTACTTAGCTACGGCACTCTGTCTCACTGCAGTTTAGCTATCAGTACATTTCTAAATATTTTTATTATTGTATTACTTGGAAATATATGCTCCATTTCATTCCATTTTACAAAAGTAAATACTTTTACATTTGTACAGTACTGTCAGGGGCCTTTTTAGTGCTTATTTACAAAAAAAAAAGGTTGCTGTGTGGGCTCGAACCTTGCCTGCCTGCTCTCAAGCCGACAACTCTACCGCTATGCTATTACTTCTTGGCTTACTTGCATATTTAGTTCTTATATCCTTTTCCACTGATTGCTAACTGCAGCTGCGCTAGTAGCACACCCGCGCACACAGTAGCAAACATTTACGGGGTTTAAAAAAAATAAAACAGTTTTTATTTTCATTTTATAACATCTGTTCACTCTTTACATTGCTGGTCTGTGGAGGCATGTGTTGTGTAGTGTGTTTATTCACATTTCCATGGCCTTTCTCGTGGCTGTTTACTTTCAGCCATTATAGACTTCCGGGGGCATGTCCGCTTGCAGGGCTTAGCCAACGGACATGCCCCCTACTGTCTTACATGGACCGTGTAAGAGTTACAGTGTGATTCAGCATGCCTCATGCACCTCATGCATATGCATGACATGCTGACATCACACCGTTTAACTGCAGCCTCCGTGTAAGAGTTATAACTCTTACACGGAGGCTTCCTGAATCTGGCCCATACTGTGCAAAATTGTTGTAGTCATCTGCACACTATGTCTCTGAAACCTAGGGCTTAAGTGATAATTAGCCCTTAGTACAGGGTAAAAGACCAAGATATTTGGAAAGACGTTTTCAGTTTCCTTTAATATGCAAAAAAAAAAAACAAATGATCAGGTAAAAAGATAGGATTGCACATTTAAAGGAAAAAGAACAAAATTTTTTCACACAGACCACAATAATCCTAGAATGTAGTATCATGCAGGTGAAGTAGAGCTAAATGCAGTACAGCAGGAACAGTATATCAAGGATGCTTAGTACACCTGGATAGATAACCAAAAACATAGTTAAAGGGCCATAGCAGCCAACAACACATTTAGAGTGTTTTCTGATGAGCTCTGAACCAAGAAAAAAAAAGAGTTGCTCCCACTGCATCACTCTAATTGCTAAGAACAGCTTTAGAGGCCATTTTAGAGAAGAACTACCAAACTGTTGGAAGAAGTTCAGACAGAAGTCACTTGTAGACTGTATGGAATGGAGGGGGAAGGATGTCACAGACACCTGAAGAAATGGAACTCTTCCAAGCAAACATAAGAAGCAACAGAGCAGACATGATATCGGTATATAAAATCATACTTGTTTTGTGAAGGAATCACTATAAAAATAATAAAACAGTTGGAGAGAAAAGGCAATAAGTAGGGGATTGTGAGTACTAGCTTTTCCCTAGATTTGAAAAATTATTTCTCCAAAGACAGATTTCTTGACATGTGCAGTGCTGTACAAGTTGGATGATACAGAAAAAAATCTGAAGTATTAAAGATAGGGAAAGAAGCTAAGATACTAAAAATAAAAGGCAGACTAGACAGGCAGCCTCCTCTACATCGGGTCACTAACACACACAATCTAGAGGATTATGATCAGGTCTCTGTTTGTAACCACATTATTATGTGCTGGAGACATGGATTCCAAGAAATCCACTTTGACAGCTCCAAGCTTGAGAGGTGAATCTTGGCATCCACACTGAGAAAGTATAATAAAGAGTTACTATATATAGGAGACGGCAATCATAATTCTTTGAAGTGCATGGAGCTTTATCTGCTCCACATAGTACCAGTTACTGAAAAAAGAGGAAAAAGAAAAAAAAGGCACAAAGTTGTTAATCTGTAGTGGGGAGAACCAATCATAGCAACACTTAGGGGGTGTTCCCAAAACACTGTTACGATCAGGTCTTTGTCTAATGAGGCACTAAACAACTTTATCCTTTTCCAGATATTCAGACAGCTCCAGATATTGGAAGATAATCATGGTACTCCATGCACTGCAAAAGATTCACCAGGTTTTCTTTTGTGAGAATTAAACCTGATGTGCTGCAGTAGTGTGTTGTCTTTTGTCTGCTGCTTGACTTTTCTATTTTTTTTCTTTTTAGCAAATTGCTTAGCTGTTCTTCATTAGTACTAATACAGTTGACATATTTTTGTAATGTTTCAGTACTTTTATTGAAAAAGTGATACATTACTTCATTGTAGTTTTCACATTTCCTATTACTGTAGCCATTTTTAGATTTTCCAGTTTCTTCAGATTTTTTTCTTGTGCCCACTTGAATCCTCACTGATAATATATATCTTCACTTTATACAAATCCCAATAAATATAAATAACCCGCAGTGAATAACAATGACGAGTCTTTATTTCAGCAGAAAAAATCACATGTGCATCTCAGCGCGTGCACAATGATTAGCTCAGTAGTTAGTATCAGCTGAAATCAGCTCCTGAAGTATACATGTCTTGAAAGCATAGGAAAAACATTACTGTGACTTAATAGGATATGTCGTATTCTCATATCATGTATTATCCTACTACTATACACTTTTCAGGTACGGGAACCCTGCTTATATAGGCTGTACTGATCATAAATATAAGTAAGATAGCGACCGTGATGACAGAAACATTAAAATTGTAATATACAGCAAACTGTGCTGTACTTAAATACTAAGAATTAAAAATCACTGATCCTTTACGCAGATATGAGCCCATATTGTTGAAGTCCAAGCCTCATGGGTTTACATGACCGGTTGTCCATTTGAGAAAAGATTAAGATCTAAGATACCTAAAATAATACTCCTTTCCTATTCCTGCCAAGTTCTCCAAACTGAGTGGCTACAAGTTCCTAAAAGCAGACCTAGACAGAAAGGTTTCTTCCTGTTACACCTCTTCTCTGTACTATTTGTCCTCATGTCATCCCTGAATCCCTAGATAAAAAAAAAACATGTCAGACTAAAAGCTGATATTCATTTATCAGTGTTGAACTGACTCTCCTGTGTTAGACTGCAGCAATATGGTAAAAGAGAGGAAGAGAAACACACAGAAAATATTTTTGGAGTAAAAATCATTTCTGAAAGGTAATAACTCTTTAAATGATCATTGCATACACATCTTCAGTGCATGCACAGTGAGAAAAAACTTTTATGAATGAGAAAAAGCACATCAATATATTGCACATAATGATGTGCATTATTTTCTAGCAAATAAGTATTCTGCAGTACTTGTATTATGATAATTATATGCATTACAACGTGCAACTTCAATAGATTTTATGGCCTGGTATAAAAGATTCAATTACATAAAATCATGTTTTACTGAATGTGTATTGCTATTCTGAATGAAAGAACTTTACAGAATCTTCTGATATGAAAATTTTGCAAATAGGTTGCCTGTAGTGGATTGGTGATGTCCTTCAAGGATGCATCTGCAGTCCTTACAAATGGGTTGTCCTGTTGTCAGGCAGCCCTTCGGTCGGCCAGATTCCAAAGTCTGGGTCTGGCCTCGGCTGGTGTCGCACTTCACCCGACGTCATAGCGGCAGTTCTTCGGGTATAAAGGCATCAGCCGACGCCATTTTCCTCAGTCTTTCTTGCCGTGGCGCTCAAGCAGAAGCTGTTCGCAAGTGCCGGTCGGTCAGAACCAGAGATTACTACTACAAGTACCGAAGACTTCTAAAAAGCTAAGTACCCCATTGGGGACTCTTTCTTGCCTCAGCCGATGTCAGAAAAAGTGAATAACTGTTTAAATTGTGGGAAACAAATACCTCATAAAGATTTCCACTCTTACTGCTTACCTTGCTTAGGCCCAGACCACGACGTAGCAGCTTGTCTAGCCTGTGCTTCTTTCAACCGACGAACGCTTAGACGTCGGTCTGAATTTGCTGAAGAGTTTTTCGGCTCCGCTTTTGCTTACATTATGCTGTCGGATACTCCGACTACGCAAATTTCAAAAAAACGCAAGGAAAAGGACCGACACTCGCGGTCCGCGGTTTCGTCCGAAACCGCGGTTAAGCCAACCGCCAGTGTCTCGGTTTCGGCTGAAACCGAGTCCACGGTTCTTCCTTCGGCCGAAAGCTTGCCACTTACTGAGGCCTCATCCAGCTTGGCTGAATCTGCTACTGAAATCTCACCTGCTCCTACAGGTTCACAGGATTTATCAGATGCTATCCCTTTGGATATTTCTACCCCTGCACGTGGAGCTGCTAGGCCTCCTGCATCCATGTCGATTAAGGCCTTTGCCAGGGCTAAAGCAGCAAAAACTACCAAAACTGTGCCTGCTAAGACCCCCTCTCACAGGCCCAGTTCTAGTTCACAAATGCTTAGTCTAGCAGAGGATCTCATTTCTTTGATCCGGGGATCCCAACCACATCCAGACAGGGCCTCTCACCCACCTCCAGAGAAAAGGATTAGAGTAGAGCCCCCTGAGCCAGTTTCTTCAGATGGCTCCTCTGATGAATCAGATAATTCAGACCCTCCAGAGGCCCCTTTTTCTCCTTATGAGGACTCTGATGCAGAAGAGTCCATTCCTTCTGCCTCTCCGCCTGAGGAATTTTCTTTTGGGGAAACCTTGCATGCTATGAGGGAACAATTTCAATGGCAGGGCCAGGATTTTTCAGACTCTAGGAAAAGGCTTAGAACCTTTTTGCATTTGCCACAGCATAGGCCTTTAGCCATTCCTCCAGTACTTACTGTTGTGGATGATGCTTTTAATGATGCTTGTACTGCTCCTGATTCTCTTCCTCCGGCCCCTGCTAAGCCCGATAGGTACTACAGGGTTCGGACACACATTATCATTTGTATAAGGCCCCTTTGCAGATCCCAAAACTATCTCCCAGGGACCCAAGGCTGTAGCAGCTACCTCTACCAAAACCCTCCCTCTGAAAGGGAATCTAGGGCCTTAGAGAGATGGGGTAAAAAGTTTACACTTCTGCTACTCTTTCAGCTAGGGCCTTGAACTGTCAATTCCACATGATTCAGTATCAGGAATTTATGTTAGACCAGTTAACTAAAAACTGTCCTCGGATGAACCATTAGACAAAAATCTGTACAGGAAATGGTACATAACATTCAGCAGGTCAGTAATCATTCCTTAAAATGCGGCTATGATGCACTGGAGGCTTCCTTTAGATCAGCCATGACTGGCACAGTGATCAGAAGACATGCATGGTTAAAAGAACAGTCCTTACCAGACCATGTTAAATCAAAGCTCCTAGATGCTCCCATGGATAAGCTCAATTTGTTTGGCTCCCCTGCACAGCAGGTGCTGAAGAAGGTGGAAAAGAAAGCAAAATCTGTCCAGACAGTCAAGGATTTCTTGCAGGTCCAGCCTCCAAGGTTTAGCAGGAACTGGCCTTCCAAGAAGTGGTCCTTTCCAGACACCTCCAGAGCTCCGAGAGGCAGGAATAGACGCTCAAGAGGCAGGGGTCAATCCAGAGGTGCATACAGGGGACGTCAGTGGCAGGCTAACAACCAGCGAGGTACAGCCACAGATCCAGCCACCACCACCACTTCCACAGGACAATCACAGTGACTTGGCTCTGGCACCGCCTACCAGGGAACAACTAGAGGCACCCTTAGGCGGGAAGCTAGCCTTATTTTCAGTAAACTGGCATTACATCACAGGAGACAAATGGATTTTACAGACAATAGACCAAGGTTACAGGTTTCACTTCCATACTCTACCAAGGAAGAGAGGAATGCCAAACCTACCTCCAAATCAGAAGACAGAAGCTCTAAAACAAATAACTCACTTACTAAGGATGAGAGCTGTAGAAAGGGTACCATCTATGGAACAAGGGCAAGGATTTTACTCCAGACTTTTCCTGGTACCAAGAAAAGAAAACCAATGGAGGCCTATTCTCGACCTGTCCGCTTTAAACACATACCTCATTGTTCCAAAATTCAAAATGCTGACCCTACAGCAGCTTCTTCCCATGCTGGGCAAGGAGTCTTGGCTGGTAACTCTAGATCTCAAGGAGGCATATCTGCACGTCCCCATACGACCAAATTGCAGAAGATACCTCAGATTTCTTGCAGGATCAGAGCATTATCAATTCTCAGCATTGCCCTTTGGCTTATCTACTGCGCCCAGAGTATTCACGAAATGCCTGGCATCAGTAATTGCTCATTGCAGGCTTCAGGGAATTCAAATTTACCCTTACCTGGACGACTGCCTGTTACAAGTGGACAACAAAACAAATTAACAAAAGATTTGCAAAGGGTCATTCATCTACTACAAGCCCTGGGATACACAGCCAATATAAAAAAGCCAAGGCTGATACCATCCCAAAGGATAACCTTCTTGGGTGCAGATCTGGACACATCAAAACAAATGGCATTCCTGACAGTAGAAAGACAGGAGCAACTCCTTTCTACTTCATGGCATTAACAAAGCAGAACCAGCTAACAGCAAGAAAAGTCCTGCAAGCTCTTGGTTACATGGCATCCTGCATAATATTGATTCCACATGCCAGACTACATATGAGAAAGTTACAGTGGTACCTAAGGAATTTATGGTCTCAGCACAAGCACAGCCTAGAAACCCAAATTCCAATAATTCCATGCCTGAAGCAAGAATTCCAATGGTGGGCTCAGGCCTGTCAAACAAACAAGGGACTGCCCTTCCACAGCACTCAACCAAGCCAGACCATCACAACAGACGCTTCAGACCTCGGTTGGGGGGGGACACATGCTGGACAAGTGCATACAAGGCTTATGGATTCAAGACCAGCTGCACCTACACATAAATCAAAAGGAAATACTGGCAGTAAAACTGGCAATTCAGGCATTCAGACCATTTCTTCGACAGGGTCAACTGCTGATAAGGACGGACAACACCACAGTTATGTGGTACATCAACAAACAGGGAGGCACACATTCATACCCTCTATGCCGGATGGCAATGGACCTCTGGAATGTGGCACTGAGCTTCAACATTCAGTTACAAGCAATTTTTGTGCCAGGAAAAGAAAATATACTAGCAGACATCCTAAGCAGAACTGCCACGGATGCCCACGAATGGATGCTGCATCCGGACATCTTCAAAACCATTACAAGGAAATGGGGACTACCAGAAATAGACTTATTTGCATCCCCACACAATCACCAACTGAAAAAATTCTGAACAAGGACGTACCACCCACTTGCTTGGAAGGTGGACTCCCTATCTTTCAGTTGGAAAAACCTGACAGCATATGCATTCCCACCTCTTCCTTTGATGCACAAGGTGCTATTGAAGATCAAAGAAGACCGTCCAAGGATCATCCTGATAGCTCCAGACTGGCCAAGGCAACATTGGTACCCATTACTGAGGAGTATGTCTCAGGAACAAATATGGCCTCTGCCCCTAGTTCCCTTGCTGTTAACACAGAACAACTTCAAAACCCTGCATCCAAACCTGGAAACACTGCAGCTGGCTGCCTGGAACATTGCATAAGACCAAATAACCCAGATTTATCTCAAAGGGTTAAAGACATTGTCTTGGAGGCTCGCAGACCCTCAACAAGAAAAAATTATTCAGCAAAATGGAAAAGATATCTCATTTGGAGTACAGCAAAAGGGGAGAATGTGTCACTGGTAAACATAGCTAACATCCTAGAATACTTGGCAGAGCTCTTCCACAACGGCCTGTCCTATTCTTCCATTAAGATTCATGCATCAGCCATTTCAGCAGAATACAACTTGGATCCTCCACTCTTCTCACATCCTCTGCTCAGGCAGTTTGTGAGAGGAATTAAAAATGTAAAACCACCTAGGAAGCCACCATTGCCAGCATGGGACTTGAATTTTGTGCTAGAAAAATTGACACTACCTCCTTTCGAACCAGCAGCAACAACAGAATTACAATACTTATCATGGAAAACTGCTTTCCTGCTTGCAATCACTTCAGCAAGAAGGGTATCTGAGCTACAGGCATTAATGGCAGTACAGCCCTTCCTAATCTTCCATCAAGATAGAGTGTCCATGAGAACTAATCCTACTTTTATGCCAAAGGTGGTCTCCAGGGTATCTTTAAATCAAGCTATCCACCTACCTACATTCTTCCCCAACCCACAGAACAGGGGAGAAAGACTGTTGCATACCTTGGATGTGCATAGACAATTACGTTACTACCTGGACAGGACCAAGAGCAACAGAAAAACTGACCAGCTACTGGTAGCATATGCAACAGGAATGGAAGGAAAAGCAATTTCAAAACAGACAATCTCTAAGTGGATAGGAAATTGCATTAGATTTTGTTACTCCTACCATGGGAAGAAAACTCCAGAAAACATCAGGCCTCACTCTACAAGGGCTACAGCCACTACCACAGCTTTTTTACGAGGAGTGGCTACCAAAGACATTTTAGAGGCTGCTACTTGGAGCTCCGTGCATACATTTGCCAAGCATTATAATTTACCTTTATACTCCAGATCCTGAGCAGGTTTTGCCACTGCTGTTTTGCAAGGGATCTTAACTACACCATAATCTTATTTCTCCTCCTCCCCAGTTTGGCTATGGTATTCTACCCATTTGTAAGGACTGCAGATGCATCCTTGAAGGACATAGTACAGTTTTGTACCTACCATAAATGTAGATGTCCGATAGGCATGCATCTGCAGTCAGGATTACCCACCCTCCTTCCCCTCTGTGGTACTCCTAGGGTATTTGCCCATCTTGTAGCTAGCTGGGGGAATCTATTATGGTGTATTTGTTTGTATATATGTGCATACATGCTTATTTTTTGTTTGCTCTCTACTATTTGGAACCATTTGCATTTATCCAAATTTAGCCTTCCTAGAGGGCACCTGGCATCTGGGGCAAGAAACACTGAGGAAAATGGCGTCGGCTGATGCCTTTATACCCGAAGAACTGCCGCTATGACGTCGGGTGAAGTGCGACACCAGCCGAGGCCAGACCCAGACTTTGGAATCCGGCCGACCGAAGGGCTGCCTGACAACAGGACAACCCATTTGTAAGGACTGCAGATGCATGCCTATCGGACATCTACATTTATGGTAGGTACAAAACTGTACTTTCTTATTAGGCTCTTAAAACCCATATGAGGAGCTTGTCCTTCTCTTGTTGAAACTAACTTAAACCAGAGAAAGGTGTGATCCTTGGTCGTACATACTGTGGAACATGACTGTAATCCAGCTGACCTGTAAACTATACTTGTAGCTTCATCTTAAATTTTAAGGTATTCTTGACCAATATTAGTACAGTAAAAAGTAACAAAAAATATACATTCAAAGAGATCCTTCTGTAGATTTAAATTGTCTGGTTTATTCCTGTATGAGTACTTTTATCATAAATAAACTTCATCATATAATAAAACTCTTAGTTTGCAGTGGTTTAAATCCTCTTGAAAAGGGGGGAGTGGTCCAGGCTACCCAGCATGACTGGTTGATGGGACGGGAAATTGATTAGTTAGAAAAATGTGCCTCAGATTGGAAGAGAAGAAACTCCTTTATTAGAATATGGAGATTGACTGATGTGGTTGTCATACTTGTGTGATCCCCTTTTCAGGAAGAAAAAAAAAATCATTCAATAAAAGCTTAAAATATATGTACAGATACCAGATTTGAAAAAAAAAAAACTTTGTCCTTAACAGTGCCTGCTTATTCAGTAGGCACGAAGAGATTATTTTTATTTTTCATTTTTATTTTATTTTTGGTCCACTGTTGTTACTACTACTGAGAAAATTGAGGAACAAAATGTCCAAATTTGTTGCGACTCCACTACCCAGAGATCGAATATGATCTAGGGAAGAAATAAAAGTTGTTTGGTAGTCCTACCCATGCTTTCGCTTCTGAGAGGGAAGCTTCTTCAGATTACCAGACATGAAAACAAATTGTTACAAAAATCAAGAAAAAGTAAACTATTAACACAATAAATACAACTCTATGTTGTAAGACCAGTGGTGGGTTGTAAGCTGTGCCGTACCACAAATCTTCACTTAATGAGCAGCCACACAGCAGGACTGGATGCCATGTGTTCTCTATGTGGTGTTCCTGTGATAGCAAATCCTATGTACAATGGTGCCCTTGCCAGAAGGTCCAGCCTTCCATCTAATGGGTGCTTCCACTAACCATATGGTACCATGCATGTAAATGGGGGCTAGAATTGGTGCATCAGGGTTTTGTCCATAATAATGCAGCAGTATAGCTGTATCCTTCTCCTCTCTGTATGGTGCTGGTCTCTCCTGGCGGTACTGTCTTCCGGGTTCCAAATGAATAAACGTCTGGTTGTTTCAGTAGTTAACCCATTTGGAGAGCAGGTGGGGCCATACTGTGAGCCAGGCAGAGATTCTGTTAGGGGCAGGATGCATGAGAGGGTGGGCTGATCAGGTGATTGCCAGGTGATGCATTCATATGCACAAATGGTTAGGCTGAAGAGATTCAGTAAAATGTTTTGCAGTTGAACTTTTTGAGCTGAAGTATGGTCTTGATAGAGCATACATAATTTAGGCCAGGTTTGTTGCAGGCATTTAGCCTTATCTGCCATTCAAGTTTGTTCTTTTTCAGAAGGGCATTCTGGTTGCCATGGGTTTTCTTATAACTCTGTCAAGCACGTGTAATCTGTATTTGGGGTGATTTGCCATCTCCATGTTATGTTTAGCTAAAGCTTTTCTCTGACTTTATGTCTAATGTCTGAAAAGTGCTGGGAAATTCATATTTTCAATTTGTTTACAGTCTTGCTCATGTAGAATGTGTCAGTTTTTAGGCACTGTGCCCTATACATTATTATATCTTTGTTGCAGTCAGCTTTAAATTTGCTGCAGTGTATTTTCTTCATCGTACGGCATGTGAAATGATCCATATCACTTATATGTTCACAGAATGAGCAGTTCTGCCTTCGGTATTTGAAGGTCCCATATTTAGATGGGTTATTGCAGGCTTTGTCAGATTCTAAGTAGTCCTTCACACTTCTGCTGTTTTTGAAAATGAAAACTGATCCTGGGTCTAGGATTTTGAAAATCTGTTTTGTTACTATTAATGATTTCCCAGTTTTCTTTCATGATGTTGTGGATGGCTATGAGATCTATGACATAGTTTTGGCACTTTTCTTAGAACTACCCAAAGCTTTTTATACCGTTTCCCACCTGAATCTTCTTCATAAATTCTCCTCCATAGGCCTAGCTAAACTCTCCCTACATTGGTTTGAAAGCTATCTGTCAAATAAAGCAAGAACTGTAACATGGTAAACTGACTTCTCCCTTTTCTTTCCTATAAACATAGGAGTTTCACTATATGTCACACCAAAGTTTACGAACTTTCAAGTCACACTGCTAAAGAAACTGGAACACAGTTACAATAAAACAGTTAAATTTGCTCCCCAACCTGCACTTCAGAAGACACCACTGTCTGAATCTCAAAGAGCTGACCTGTTTAGAACTTCCATTCTGGTCTCCCGTACTGCTTCACACACAGCCAGCTACCAACAACACACACTGCCTTCTCTGTATGCCCCAAAATTGTCTGTCACCAAACAATACCATTTATAGGTTCATAGGTGTGTACTAGGCTAATGGTCCTGGAGGCTTTACAAGCCTAGCCCATAGAAGTGCCCTGGCATCATTCCACCTGTTAGTTCCCAGTGCCTCTATCAAGTAAAGTGATCCCCGGGGTGAAATTCCCCATCCACTCATCAAGATTTCTCCTGAAGAGGGCCACTGAGGTGCTCTGCTTGACATCTTTAGGAAGTCTATTCCAGAGCATGGGCGGTCTCTGAGTGAGGAACCTGTCCCTCCAGCATGTTCTGTTAATTCTGGTAATGAGGTTGAAGTCTCTGGAGTGTGTTGTGCAGAGGAATTTCTTTAGATGCATCATTTCTAACAGAGCTGGGTCAGACATGGCTTCAACCATACTCCCCAAAAAGGGTTTTACATTCAAGAGATAAATCACTTCTCACTATCATTAAAGTGTACAACAGTGCAGGAGACTCCCTATATTCAACTAATATTGCCAAAGCCTGGAAACACATCCTAACACTGAAATCAATCCAAGAGCTAATCTCTGTAAAAAAAAAAACAAAAACAAAAAAAAAAACAATTAAAATCTCATCTGATGCACAAATGTCTCTAACTCTACATTCCCACAGGTTAGCTCTGTAACTTCCAACTGTTTATTATGACATACTGGTCTCCCACTAATCTAATTCTGGATACGTAGCCTACAAGTTACCAACCTACTCCCAATTCCAGATACTGTCCACCCTCACTCTGTCCCAGTGTCACTTTCATTCTTGCACAGCCCTTCCTAAACTCCATTCACTGCTCCAACCCACCACCACCACCACTGTATGAGTGCCACCTCACTTCTTACCTCTACTCCCACACACACTTCCCACTCCTTCTCCTCTTACCTTAACCCTTTCTGCCCCTTTTCTCACAGCCAACCCTTCCACCTACCTTTCTGCCTACACTCCTGTTTCTATCCTTCCTAATATATATCACCTACTTACTTCCAATCAAACCACTGATAAACTTGCCCAGATTCTACAATCATAATCTCATCAACAGCAAGGCAGTCTTTACCTTTAATATACAGAGTTTCCTTACTGCGTTACCTATTTCCTTTCCTCCACTCTTTAGTTTCTCTGTCTCTCTCTCTCTCTCTTTCTCTCTCTTTCACTGAATCTCTCTTGGACACATAAAGCCATAACATCTCATATCATGTTCTCTCCCTTTCTTAAAAGACTGTGCATCCAAATACTAGCAACTGAGATAATTCCTCTAAGAGGACTGCCATAACTTTTTTTTCTTTTTACCAAAAATGCATGGTTTATTCTCTGTATGCTGTTTTCTTTTTGTTTGTTTTTTTCTCTCTCCCTGCTGCATCACCAAATGCAGAAGAATCTACATCACTACTAAGACTCATAAAGTCACCTTGTATAGAATATATATGATGCTATACATATATGTATTGTGATATGCATTGTAGATAATGCAGATACTGTTTAAATATTCATGTACTCTGCACAATTATGCACACTGTTTAAAATATCATTTACTGTCTAAATGCCTATGTACTGTTTGTACACTGTCATTATACGTGTAATCTTGATAATATCTATAAACAATGTGAGGAGCTTTTCTCCCTGGGCCTCCACTGAAAAGTGGTTCAGCTAAACCCAGTCAGACTTTCCCTGTGAACAAGTACAAAATAAAAGAGAAATTAAAATAAATAAAACATTTCTTTAATAAGAAAAATAAAACAAACAAAATATGAATAATGGGCCAGCTACAGTAATATCATACTTAATTTATACATATATATTTCTAGAGAGATGTTCTAGTTTTTAAACTTAACTGAAAGAAATGGAATTGTGTTAAACTGTATGTAAGTGATGCTTTCATTTGGAACCCATTTCTTTTTCCCCAACTACATTTTACATTAGCACATCACAAAACTGCCACACAGAACAGTAAGTCTAAAACTGATTCATATTACCCATAATGTTAAGTTGCCACCTGTAGTTATAGCTAGTATCACTGCCTGGTAAGTATACTTTTTAGAAAGTTGAAAATAATCACTAAATCAACATTGCTGCTTAAGATGCAAAAGAGAATGAGCCATACTTATTAAATGCTCTACTATATGTCATTATCAAATTCTAAGTTTCCAGGTACAAAGCAAATAGGGGTGCTCATATAATTCCAAAGTTAGCTTACTTTCCCTGACTGAGACACCAAGTTCTGGTATAAAGCTTAGTTAATAGCAAAAAAAAAAATACATTTAGTCCATCTGTGTTTTTCTGCAGACAGTTCAATGACACAGAAGTTAGTTTTGCTACCTAACAATGTTTAGCTCTCTGTTACATTCTGTGTGCACTCTACACGTCCTTACTATTCTTGTGTGGGTTTTGTCAAACGCTTACTCACAAATCTCAAAGATGTTGTAAGTGAACTAGCAATTATCTAAATCATTGTGTGTGTGTGTGTGTGTGTGTGTGTGTGTGTGTGTGTGTGTGTGTGTGTGTGTGTGTGTGTGTGTGTGTGTGTGTGTATTTATTTATTTTTATTTAACATTTGTTTACCAGGAAAGTCTGACTGGGACAGAGACCATTTTTAGCACAGGCCTGGGGAGAAACACTCTAGACACGTTTTTGGAAAGTGTAAGGAAACTGCAGCACACATAGTAAACCCACGTGAATGCGCAGAGGACATGCAAACTCTACACAGAAGGGTCCTGAGCTGAGAATTGAACAAGGAGAACCTCTTGCTGTGAAGCAAGAGCGCTAACCGGTGTACCACTGCGCCACCACATGTGCACATGACTGAACAACATTCTGCAAAAGATTGCCGTCCTATCCACAGTTAACTTTTCTGCCTTGTACCCAGTAAGCATCAAGATAGGATCTGGCTCCCAGGTGACCCTAAACTAGATTAAGTGGGTAACTGCATAATGAATGAATGAAGAAAAAGAACGTGTTCAAAATTACATAACTAAATAAGCAAAATCCTAAAATAACATCATGACCTTAAAACAACTGTAAATATATATGAACATATAAATAATACAAGGATGAAACTGATGAATGTATATAGAGTCTAATGTTTCACATCGAAGCAAATCTAATAATTAAATTCCCTACAGTAACAAAAAGCTCCAAATAAATTTAGCTTGTAGTAGTGATGTTTTATGTGTTTGCTACTACTCCTGTGCCTTTAAATGAATGCAGCACTACTGCATTTTAGTTAAAGCCTTTCTAATGGTAGAAAAACAGCAAACTCACTCCCAGTGCAATCATTGTGTATATGGGAAATTAGACAAGCAACACACCACAAAAGACCCAAAGAGTAGCTGTAGTTCTTTTTGCAGGTATGTGCATTTTTTAAGCTACATGCAGGTTTATGTAGGAAAATAGGAACATGCTAGACAAGTGATCATGGGGACTATAAGTTGCCTATAGTACTCACCTGCCAAATTGAGCAGGGCAGTATATGATAACCCCGGTGCAAATTTCTGCCTAACCATCCAGTCATGAAGACTAGTCTTAAAGGTAGCCAAAGTAGTACGTTGTTTGACCTGTAGTTGTAACGTATTCCATAACCTGAAATATGCTGTGTTAGGCACCTATTGATCCAGAATGTAGGTTTAAGTTATTAATGCAGGTGCTTGTAGAGCCACTCATTTTGTGAAGAAGTGGAGGTCAAATAACAGTGGGCTTTTCATGGCTGGAAAGACATAGGTCACCTCACAGCAACTTGTAAGCTATATAAGAGTATAAGGAGCGTCACTCTGATCTGTTGGGGGAGCTGAAGGATGTAACACCTTTAGTTTTCTTGGCTAGAAATTTTTGGGGCCTTTCTAGTTGAGCAGTATGCTTGGATTTGTACATACCAAGGGAGGAACTATATTCAGTGATGGGTCTGATAAGGGAAGAGTACAGTGGGAGAATGACTTCTTTGGATTTTGAAAATATTCCCTTGGAATTAATTGGGACAGATAGAAGGATTTCCTGAATGTGGTGGTCGCATGATGACTGAATAAGGAAAAGTTATCCATATAAGTACCTAGGTTTCTAATGACTGTACCTGTCTGAAGAGGAGTACCATTTAAAAGATATGAGGTGGGAATCACACTTTCTGCCAAATGGTATTATGTGTCACTTTTTCTTCAGTTTGAGACCATTTTCGATATGCCATGCATATTTCAACCCTTGCTAAAGGTGTTTTGTATTAGTGGATAAGTTGATAACAATGACGGTTTGCAGCAATCAGCAAACTTGGTCAGCCACACTTCAAGGATATTAACTTGGATGTTTGCAAAATAACTGCAAAATAGTAGAGAGCCTAGAACTGACCCATGTGGCACCTTGATAGTTATAAATTCACATCCAGAGAGTAAACCAGACACTTTCACAACTCTGGATCTGTTGGATAGCCAGTTTGCAATCCAGTAGACAATCTGGAAATTTAGATTAAGCTTGTCTAATTTTTCAGTAATACCAGGATAGTATCAAAAGCCTTGGCCAAGTTGAGATAAGCAGTGTGCACAGAATTATCACTGTCCATAGCCCCTATAACCTTTTCAAAGAAGCTTACTAGGTTCAGGAGACAGAAGCTACCCTTCACTAAACTAAACTGTTTGGGATGAAATCAGTTAAATTGTCTGTGTCTGCAAAAATGAGCTCTGCTATCATAAGTTCCATGGCTTTGCATATAAGACTGGTGAGGCTGATAGGTCTATAATTCCCTGGGTCTGGAGAGGGGCCACTTTTATGTAGCAGAATCACATTAGCTTGTGTGGGCAGTATTTATACGATAAAGATGTATGAAGTTCACATGCATACCTTCTGATTAAGTATGCATGTGATTTAAAACATGTTGAACCAGTAGATGGTTTAGTGCCTTTTATTTATTTATTTATTTATTTATTTTACATTTGTTGACTGGGTTAGTCTAACTGGATATATGTCCATTTTCAGTAGATGCCCGGGGAGATAAGCTCCAAAACAGTATTAATTTAATTGAATAAAGATATAAAGCATCTACTTTAAGAAAACATTATAACACTAAATAATGTAAAAAAAAACACTTTACCATATATTTAATTTAAGTTAGTAGGTGAGAGGAGGGAAAGAGAAAAAGAAATAACAATATAAAAAAAGTGAGAAAAAAGAAAAAAATATTATGTTAGAGTTGGTGTAAAGAGATTTAGAGCAGTTGATATAACTATAGAAGAATAGGTATAGCAGATTTAGAGCAGTAGGTTAGACATGGAAAGCAAAAAGAAATTAATAGCTAGTATCTATCAGGCATCTTATATACGTAGATGTACACAGGGCATGGCATGTAACAAACATTTTGTATACATAGATGCACACAGGGCATGGCATGTAACAAACATCTTATATACATAGATGCACACAGGGCATGTCATGTAAGAAACATCTTATATACATAGATGCACACAGGGCATGGCATGTAACAAACATCTTATATACATAGATGCACACAGGGCATGGCATGTAACAAACATCTTATATACATTGATGTACACAGGACATGGCATGTAACAAACATGTTATATACATAGATGCACACAGGGCTTGGCATGCAACAAACATCTTATATACATAGATGCACATAGGGCATGGCATGTAACAAACATCTTATATACATAGATGCACACAGGGCATGGCATGTAACAAACGTCTTATATACATAGATGTGCACAGGGCACAGTGTGTAACAAACATCTTATATACATAGATGTACACAGGGCATGGCGTGTAACAAATATCTTATATACAGAGATGCACACAGGGCATGACATGTAACAAACATCTTATATACATTGATGTGCACAGGGCACGGCGTGTAACAAACATCTTATATACATAGATGTACACAAGGCATGGCATGTAACAAATATCTTATATACAGAGATGCACACAGGGCATGGCATGTAACAAACATCTTATATACATAGATGCACACAGGGCATGGCATGTAACAAACATCTTATATACATAGATGTGCACAGGGCACGGCGTGTAACAAACATCTTATATACATACATGTACACAGGGCATGGCGTGTAACAAATATCCTATATACAGAGATGCACACAGGGCATGGCATGTAACAAACATCTTATATACATATATGCACACAGGGTATGGCATGTAACAAACATTGTATATACATAGATGCACACAGGGCATGGCATGTAAGAAAATCTCTGAAAAGGCTAGATGTCCTTCAAGAATGCAACTGCAGTCATAACATATGGGTTGTCCTGCCTCAGGCAGCCCTCAGTCGGCTGGATTCCAAAGTCTGGGTCCAACGTCGGCTGATGTCGCATTTCTCTCCAACGTCAGAGCAGCTGGAGTACATAAGCCTCAGCTGACGCAATCTTCTTCAGTCTTTCTTGCCGCGCGGTGCCCGAAGCAGAAGCAGTTCGCAAGTGCCGGTCGGTCAGCTCCTGTATTCTTCGAAACCGAAGTCATCAAAAAAGCTAAGTACCCCGTTGGGGACCTTTTCTTGCCTCAGCCGATGTCAGAAATTACTGAAAAAGTAAATAATTGTTTGTCTTGTGGTAAACAAATACCTCATAAGGATTTCCACTCTTACTGCCTCCCTTGCCTTGGCCCAGACCACGACGTCTCGGCCTGTGCCACCTGTGCTCACTTCAATAAGCGCACTCTCAGGCGCCGGGCGGAGTTCGCTGAAGACTTTTTCGGCGATAAATTTGACTATACGATGCCGTCGGAACATCCGACAACGCAGACTCCTAAGAAATGAAAAGACCAGGACCGACATCCTCGGCCCGTGTCTTTCACCGACACCACGCCAAAACTAACCGCGAGTGCTCCGGTTCCCTCTGAGGCGGTTATTCCACCGCTCTGAACCGAAGACACCGCATTACCGATACCTCCGATACCGGAGGCCACTCCGACGCCAGTTATTGACTTTCCTCCGGATACTGAAACCGAGGAAATGCCCGAGACCATTGCTGTTGATAAGTTCACTCCCGCACGTGGAGCGGCTAGGCCTCCCATGTCTGTGTCTATCAAGGCCTTCACATGTGCCAAGGCAGCCAGCAAGTCCAAGCATCTTTCTGCTAAAACCTTACCTCAGCCTACTCCTGAAACTCAAATCATGGCTATGGCCGCAGATTTAATTTCCCTGATCAGAGGTTCCCAGGCCCGTCCTGAGACAGGATCCCAGCCTCCTCCTGATAAGAGGCCCAGGGTTGAACCCTCTGACCCTCTTCCAACAGATGAAGATTCTGAGGACTCTGTTCACTCCGAAAGCCAGGAAGAGCCCTTCCAGACCTATGAGGATTCAGATGCAGAGGACTCCATTCCCTCGGCTTCTCCTCCTGAGGATATGTCTTTTGGGGAAGTTCTGCATTCCATGAGGGAGCATTTTAAGTGGCAAGGCCAGGAATATTCAGATTCCAGAAAGCACCTTCGAACCTTCCTTAAAAAGCCCCAACACAGACCCTTAGCTATACCTCCTGTGCTTGATGTTTTGGATGATTTATACTCTGACTCCAGTGTTACCCCTGATACTCTTCCTCCTGCTCCTGTCAAGCCTGACAGATACTATAGGGTCCCAGAAACCCATTCTCATTTCTTTAGGGCCCATGCTGTTGATTTAGAAACAATTTCCCAGGGGCCTAAAGGGGTTACAGCTACCACCTCCAAAAACCCTTTGCCTTCCGACAGGGAAGCAAGGTCTTTAGAGAGATGGGGGAAGAAGGTTTACACCTCCACTACTTTATCTATGAGAGCTCTCAATTGTCTCTTTCACATGTTTCAATATCAGGATTTCCTCTTAGACGATTTACAGAAAAGATTGGCCTCCCCTGAACCTTTAGATAGGAAGTCTTTGCAGGAGGCTGTGCACAATTCTCAGCAAGTTAGCAATCATTTTCTACAGTGTAGATATGATGCATTGGAAGCTTCATGTAGGTCAGCTATGACTGGGGCGGTCATTTGTAGACATGCATGGTTAAAAGAACAACCTTTACCAGATCATGTTAAGGCAAAACTTCTTGATGCACCCTTGGAAAAGAACAAGCTTTTTGGTGCTAATGCTAAAGATGTGTTAAAGTCCATTGAGGAAAAAGCCAAGTCAGTTCAGACAGTCAAAGATTTCCTCCAGGCTCAGCCACCCAGATTTAGCAGGAACTGGCCTTCTAAAAACTGGTCCTTTCCTAATCCTGAAAGATTTCAAAGGGGCAAAAACAGGCGTGCCCGAGGAAGAGGCCAATACAGAGGATCCTACAGGGGACGACAATGGCAACCAGCAAACCAAAGAAGTGACACAGGGGTTTCTTCCGCCCCACAGGGACAATCTCAATGACTTTCCTCTAGTTCCGCTGACCAAGGAACAAGCAGAAGCTCCTTTGGGCAGAAACTTATCTCTGTTAACAAAAAACTGGCATAAACTGACAAAGGACAAATGGATTTTGGACATTATAGACCACAGTTACAGGTTCCATTTTCATACCTTGCCAAGAAAACTAGGCATGCCAAACCTTCCACAAAATCAGAGGGCAGAGGCTATCAAGCAAATTTCTCTGCTTGCTCAGATCAAGGCAATAGAAAAAGTTCCACAACAAGAACAAAGTCAGGGGTTTTACTCAAGACTGTTCCTTGTTCCAAGAAAAGAAACTCAATGGAGACCAATACTGGACTTGTCCGCTTTAAACACTTTTCTCATAGTACCAAAGTTCAAAATGCTGACTCTACAGCAACTCCTTCCCATGCTGGGCAAGGGGTCTTGGCTGATTACTCTGGACCTCAAGGAGGCATACCTGCATGTCCCTATCAGACACACCTGCAGAAGATACCTCAGATTTCTTGCAGGGCCAGAGCATTATCAATTCTCAGCATTGCCATTTGGCTTATCTACTGCGCCCAGAGTATTCACGAAATGCCTGGCTTCAGTAATTGCTCATTGCAGGCTCCAGGGGATTCAAATCTACCCGTACCTGGACGACTGCCTCATACAAGCGGACGACAAACGAACTTTGACAAAAAACTTGAATTATGTCATACATTTGCTACAGGCTCTGGGATACACAGTCAACTTTCAAAAGTCAAGACTTCAGCCATCCCAGCAAATTACCTTCTTAGGAGCCAAACTAGACACAGCCTCTCAAATGGCTTACCTGACAGAAGACAAGCAAAAGAAGTTAACTCATTAATTCAAAAGTTTAGCAAAGCTCACCCAGATGACTGCAAGGAGATTCCTACAGGCCCTGGGTTACATGGCATCCTGCATTCTCCTGGTTCCACTAGCAAGTCTACACATGAGAAAGCTTCAATGGTACCTAAAAAGCTTATGGTCTCAACACAGCAACAACCTAGAAGCAACCATACCGCTCATTCCATGTCTTCAAAAGGAATTTCTATGGTGGGCCTCAGTAAGCCAGTCAAACACAGGTATGTCATTCAAAAAACCTCAGATAACACAGACCATGACCACAGATGCCTCAGACCTTGGATGGGGGGCGCACATGGAGGGCAGATGTATTCAAGGACAATGGTCTCCAAAGGAAACACATCTGCATATCAACCAAAAAAAATGCTGGCAGTAATGCATGCCATCGAGGCCTTCGGACAACAACTACAACCAGGCCACCTACTAATACGGACAGACAACACCACTGTGATGTGGTACATAAACAAGCAGGGGGGGCACTCGTTCTTACCCCTTTGCAGACTGACAATGAATCTTTGGGAAAAATAACTGAGCCTAAACATACAGTTGCAATCCCAGTTTGTTCCAGGCAAAGACAATGTTCTGGCGGACAGTCTAAGCAGGAATTTCCTAGACCCCCACGAATGGAGGTTACATCCAGAAATCTTTATACGACTCACTTGACATGGGGCAGGCCGGACGTGAACCTATTTGCCTCCCACCTCAATCATCAATTACAAAAGTTCTGTTCAAGGACATATCATCCACAAGCATGGAAAATAGATGCTCTCTCATTCAACTGGAGCTCCCTAAAAATCTATGCATTTCCACCTCTGCCACTGATGACCACAGTGTTACTAAAGATCAAAGCAGAGCAGCCCAAGGGGATCCTAATAGCTCCAGACTGGCCAAGACAACACTGGTACCCACTAGTACGGAGCATATGTCACAACAAAACATGGGCCCTCCCCCAATGGCCCCAACTTTTGACTCAACACAACTTCAGGACAGTTCATCCCAGCATCCAGACGCTACAGCTAACAGCTTGGGAGATCCCATGAATAACCTCTACCTACCTCTTTCCAAGGAAGTTCAGCGGATACTGACAGAAGCACGCAGACCATCCACCAGAAAGGTTTACTCAGCCAAATGGAAGAGATTCAGCATTTGGAATACCACCAAGGGCCATGATGCATCACTTTTGAGCATCCCACTCATTCTGGAATATTTGGCAGATATGCTACATAATGGACTCTCATACTCCTCTATAAAAATATATGCCTAAGCTATCTCAGCTAGATACAACACTGATCCACCTGTGTTTTCACATCCTTTGTTAAGGCAATTTCTTAGAGGAATCAAGAATATAAAGCCCCCAAGAAAGGCACCAGTACCAGCTTGGGACCTCAACTTTGTTCTAGAAAAATTGACTCTACCTCCCTTTGAACCAGCAGCTTCTGTGGATTTACAATTTCTTTCCTGGAAGACAGCTTTCCTGTTGGCCATTACCTCAGCAAGAAGGGTTTCGGAATTACAGGACCTAATGGCTATACCACCGTTCACAACTGGGTCTCCTTACGAACCAACCCTACCTTTCTCCCAAAAGTGGTATCTAGGGTTTCTTTAAATCAAGCTATTCACCTGCCTACTTTCTTTCCCAATCCTGAGAACAAAGAGGAAAGACTGTTGCATACCTTGGACATTCACAGACAACTTCGCTACTACCTGGACAGAACCAAGACCAGTAGGAAATCTGATCAGCTTTTTGTAGCTTACGCCCCTGGGGTACAAGGAAAAGCAATTTCCAAACAGACAATTTCAAAATGGATTGGACATTGCATCAGATTCTGTTATTCCTTCCATGGAAAGAGTGTGCCAGCCAATGTCAGACCACACTCCACCAGAGCTACAGCCACCTCTACAGCATTCTTAAGAGGGGTGCCTACAAAAGACATTCTAGAAGCTGCTACATGGAGCTTCATGCATACATTTTCCAAACACTACAATCTTCCTCTATATTCCAGATCCAGAGCAGGCTTTGCTTCGGCAGTTCTGCAGGGATTGATAGCTACACCATCCTTTTCTTAGTGCTTTCCTCCTCCCCCAGTTAAGCCATGGTATTCAACCCATATGTTATGACTGCAGTTGCATTCTTGAAGGACATAGTACAGTTTTGTACCTACCATAAATGTAGATGTCCGATAGATATGCAACTGCAGTCGGGTTTTCCCTCCCTCCTTCCCCTCTATGCCTTGGGTCCACTCTTCTCCCTGTTATCCTTAGCCGGGGATATCTGTTATGGTGTATCTGTTTATTGCTTATTTATTGTCTGGAAACCTATTATTGTCTTCCAATTTGATTACAGCCTTCCTTGGAGGGCACCTGGCATCTGGGGCAAGAAACACTGAAGAAGATGGCATCGGCTGATGCTTATGTACTCCAGCCGCTCTGACGTCGGAGAGAAATGCGACATCAGCCGACGTCGGACCCAGACTTTGGAATCCGGCCGACCGAGGGCTGCCTGAGGCAGGACAACCCATATGTTATGACTGCAGTTGCATATCTATCGGACATCTACATTTATGGTAGGTACAAAACTGTACTTTTTTATTAAGTAGTAGTTTGACAGGGTACAGAAAATACTGAGTTAAAACAAGAAAAAAATTGTAGAGCAATGTAAACAAATAGTGAAGGAAATAAGAAATGGATATCAGTGTTGAGAAAGTTTAGAGGTATTTTAGCAAGGGGAGAGGGTATCAGTCTGGTTTAGAACATGTACATAACCACTGGGATTTAAGGAAGACTCTTAGTTGGTTCTTAAACAGTAGAGTAGATGTAAGGGAAGTTAGATAATTTGTAAGTCTGTTCCAAGTGTTTCCAACAAAGTTAGTAAACAGGCAGTCAGCAGATTTGTTATTGGATTTAAGGGTGGCTACTAGTAACTTATTTGCTGAGCGTAGAGTTTTGAGATTTTATATAAGGACTAATAAGATTACAGACTACAGAAGTATTAGTGGTATCATACAGGACCTTGTGAGTGATAGTAAGTTGCTGAAGAAGAACCTGGTTTTGAAATTTCAGCCATCCTAGCTGTTTCAGATTTTGGCAGTGGTGGGTTCTAAAGGGGGAGCCAGTGGAAAATCTGGCGATGTTGTTATAGGAGGTTGCCAGTTTGTTTAGATTAGTTTTAGATAGGTTGGTATATATGGGGGAGGCATAGAGTAGGGTGAAGATTAGATGGGTTTGAGCAATAGTAGTCCTGGCAGAGGGTGTAAGAAAGGCTTTAAGCCTGTAAAGGAAACCAAGTTTTCTATTAACTGCTTTGATAGTTAAGTTTATGTGATTGTCATAGTTAAGATTATGATCAATTGTTACACCTAAGAGTTTGGTGGTTGTGTCGGGTGCTATTACAGTGCTATTATTTGACGTAATTGTGAAATTAATATGGGTAGACTTCTGTGTGGGAGTGAACAGTAATAGTTTAGTTTTTTTGGGGTTAAGGAGGAGGCAGCGTTGATGAAACCAGTTTTCAACTAAGGTAAGTACTCTTTGGGTACTGGACTGGAGTTCAGCTGAAGAGGCTCCGGCACAGATTAAAGTTGAGTCATCAGCATATTGTATGCAGGTGGTTTGGGGGAGGGTAATTTTCAGATCATTAATGAAAATAGAAAAGAGGAGAGGTCTCAGAATGGAGCCTTGTGGGACACCCAGAGTGACTGGGGGCTGAGTAGATAGTTTATTGTCCCAGAGGACTGCCTGTTGTCTGTTACCTAGATAAGACTTAAACCATTTGACTGGCTGAGTATCTAAGGAAAGTGATTGTAGTGTATCTAACATTGATTGATGATTAACCATGTCAAAGGCTTTAGAGAGGCCTATAAAGAGAGCAGAGGAAAGCAGGTTGTTATTGTGATTTCTATTAATACAGTCTGAGAAGGATAGAAGAGCAGTTGTAGTGCTGTGGAATGGTCTATAGCCATGCTGGCAGTCAGCCAGTAGCTTGTTTTGTAGGAGATGCTCGAGTAGCTGCTGGTGGATACATTTCTCCATGATTTTTGCTAAAGGAGAGAGTATGGCAATGGGTCAAAAGTTAGCGAGTTCAGTTGAGTTACCACCCTTATTCAATGGAATTATATGTGAAACTTTCCAAAGAGAAGGGATGGTACATTCTGCAATAGTTCTGTTTATTAAGATGGAAATAGGGTAGGCTAGTGCACCAGCTGCCATTTGCAGATATTCAGCTGGGAGGAGGTCAGTTGATGGAGTACAAGGTTTAAGTTTTGGGAGAAGCGTATGGATGAGTGATGTTGGCACTGGTTGTAGAGTAAATGCAGGAGGATTATTAGCTATTGAGGGTGGTGCAGTGGTGCTAGCTGGGGATAAGGTATTTGCTAGTGATTTAACTGATTCTGAGAAAAATCTGATAAATGTGACTGCGATTTGGATGGGAGTGTTTTGAGTCAAGTTAGATGGGGTAGGAGTTTTGGTGTGACCTGGATGAAGTAGCCTGTTGATGCCTGACCAGAATTTTTGTGGATTATGTGGTTGGGTTTGTTGGAGTTTATGGTAATAGTTTTTTTGTCAAGAATTGTTAGTTTTTTAGTAGTGTTTCTAAGCTGTCTAAAGTTTTGATGGTCTATAGGGTCTTTTTTAGATCTCCATTTGGACCACATCTTATTTCTCTGTAGCATTTTGTGCCTGGTGTCTTTGGAAAGCCAAGGAACAGGTTTGTTCCTGGTCCTCACTGTACAAGAAGGGGCATGGCAGTCAAGAATTAGCAGGAATTTGGAATTAAAGTATGACACCGCTTCATCAAGAGGTAGGTATTTTAGGGGTGACCAGTTGCAAGCTTTAAGCTCAGCTAGGTAGCTGTCTGGGTTGAGATTTTTCTTATTCTGGGTAGTCCTAAAGGTAATTTGGTTGGGAATAGTGGTATTTTGCCTAGTTATAGACATAAGAAAGTGGTCACTAATATCATCAGGCAATGTACCTGTTTTATTTTGGAGAGGATTGCTATTAACTAATATCCAGTCTAAGGTACTTTTTTTATTGCTAGGTTTGTGGGTTCTTGTAGTAGAGGTGATGGTTTGATAGAAGTCATAAAGGTTTATGTGAGTAGTAGGTTTGGCTGAAGTACAGCAATACCAATTGATATTAAAATCTCCAAGGAGTATTGTTTTTTGCGGGAAGGATGTGGACAACTAGCTAAGTGAATTTTCAAGAGTATTAATGTCATTACCTGGTGGGATATAGGCACAGATAATGTATAAGGATTTATTTGCATTAATTTGGAGCTTAGTGATTAAGATTTCAGCATTGTTAGGAGTGGGAGGTTGAGCATCCAATATAGTAATTTGTAATTCAGATTTATACAATATTGCTACCCCACCGCCTTTTTTGTTTAGACGATCTCGCCTCAGGATATTATATCCAGGTGGTGTTATATCATCATTGCTAGTTACTGGCTTGAGCCAAGTCTCTGTTAGACATAGGATGTCAAAAGAATATAAACCTAATAGTGCATGTAGCTGTGTAACTTTATTGTTTAAACTACGTATGTTGAGGTGAGCTATGAGAAGAGAGTTGGGGCCACTAATTGGGGTTTCAGAGGTGGTATGGAATGGTTGGGAATTAGTGAGGGTGTTTTCTGGGCCTGGATTATGATGAATGTCACCATGTAAAAGTAGGTGTAGCTGTGGTGTATGTGAGTGTTTTAAGAGTTTGGAAAAATTACAGTATGGTTTTCTCAGTTGGAGGTACCTAATGTGGGTTAATCTATAAAAGTGAAGTAGAAGGTAGGATGATGAAAATGTTGTGTTACAATGAATTAGTGGAGATGAAGGGGAGAGAGATGTTTGTTTTAAGGGATGATGAAAACTAGTATGGTTTAGGTATTCATAACTGGTGAGGATATGTGATATAAGTAGAGAGGGAAGAATTATAAAAAAGAGGAACAAGTAAAAGAGTCTAGGTATGGCAGTGATAAGCATGTTAAGGTGAAAGAAAAGCTAAGGCAGTGGGATGAAAAATTGAGTAGCAAGGAAATGTAATTGGCAAGGTTGTACAGAGGGGGTTAGATAAAGGGAGGTACTACGTAATTAGGGGTTAAGTGTTAAGTATGTAACAAGATAGGGTAGTCTATAGGTTGACACGGAGTGGGGGTGTGGCCAAGGAGGTATAAGTTGAGATGTAGTGGGGGTGGGTGAGATTTGGGGCTAGGGTAGGGGAGTGGAGTGAGCCTGCAGGGTGAACGGAGCGGGTTAGAGCAAGTGAAGGAAGAGGTCCCAGAGTCAATCTGTGACCAGCAGATTACAGTGGAGCAGATAGAAGTTCCAGGTAAGAGGTAACACAAGTTTAAGATAAACAGTGGCAAGGTATATAGGGCTGGGCTAAAGACTACAGAAGGAAGGAGAGGGACAAGATAGAGTAGAGTCAGATACACTGAAGAAGGTGCAGGGTGGACTATAAGAAATACAAGTGAGGTGGGAGTTAGGAGAAATTACAGAGCCTAGTGTAGAGAGTCACCTAGTGGTCAAATGTTAAAACTACAAGCAGCACTAAAATAGAGGAAAAGAAGAAGTAGGATTCAGTTGGAGTAAGCAATGTTAAAGCAGAGAAGCTTATTATGGGGTAGGAGGGGGGTATGGCTGCTGGGTAACTGGCTCAGGAGGGAAGTTTCACACAGCAAACTGGACTACAAATACTTCTTTGTATTCTTTTAAAAATATACAGTTCAGCTTCAGAGCCTATATGAGAGGAGACACATACTTTCACTGTTTTTATAGATGGAAGGGTTTTGAATGTAGAATTGTAACTTCCTTGCGGATGAGATGGCTTTCTTTTATTTTGAGAGGGGTCCTTATAGGGCAGGCAGGTATATTCACTAGTCAACAACAGGTTTAGAGGTTGAAAGCTGGGTAGGTTTAGAGAGGAGAAAAGTGTAAATTAAGTAAACAAGACAGCTATGCATGCAGCAATTAGACAAAGATAGTTTAGGAAACTAGACAAATATATTAATAAAAATCATTTACACATTAAATCTTACTAAGAAAAGCAACACAAAGCTTAGGAATACTACTCTAAGTCAAGATGCGAACAGGCTCATAATAATGTCTAGTCATATCTAAGCACATGTAGGTGATATACAAGACCCAGTATTAAACACTTATTATTGCTGTAATAGCTAAAAACAGTGAGTAACAAGACCCAGTATTAATCACTTACTAATATTGTAATAGTAAAATGCAGTGAGTAACATCATAAAGCAGCACTATATGACTAGGTCATCTCAGAACAAAAATTGATGGACTCAGGGACCTAGTAGTGAACAAGCAGGTACACAAAATTCGGTATCCAGAAAGCCAATCAGATAAATACAGTTTCTAAAGAATAGAGTAGCACAGCAAATCAAAATTAAAATTATTTCCACTAAGGAAATTAGGCTGATTAAATATTAAGCAATAAACAGGCAGTACACACAATCCAAGATTAAATATTGTAGACAATATAATATTGTATATCAGGTAATGTCAGGTAGCAAAAATCATTGGGTTAATATATGTGATGAACATAAAGTAAAGAGGGTGTTTGTCCAAAATAGAGGGGAAATCTGGAGAGAGGCTAGTGCTACATATGCTGCAATGGTCTCAGCGAGCGAAACTGCAGCCAGTTAAAAATGCACTCGTAGTTAGCCAGGGTTAAGCAACAATTGCAGCCTCTACTACGAGTGGATAGGAATACAGGAGGTATAAACAGTAAAGAATTCAAGTAGTATGCCAGCGTTATACAGCTATAATAGTCATCGCTACAAGTGGAGATGCACAGATAGAGCAAGGTTCAGGTAGAGGGGCACAGCAAGTTAGCGACGCCGCAATCTTAGTAAAAAGGTGCTAATAAATCATGAAATGGAGCACAAAATTTCATATGGCTAGGTATATCCATACACCGCAGCAAGTATGGAGTTAAGAATCAGTTGGATATCGCTCCTGGCAACTCCACGTTGTTGAGGCTAGGGGAGTGGCGTACTTTAACACCACGTGGGGAATGCCAATATGCAGCTGAACCCACTAATATTTTTTAGAGAGTTTCCTACTATTGTAGTTTAAAGGTACAGAAAAGATGCAGGCAGATGAATTCAAAAACAGCGAGCGTAGTTCTGTAGAGCTGCTGCTGATTGAAGTCCTACCATGATGGTAAAAGTGGTCTCGCTGAACAATCTCAAGTTCCAACACAATTACAAGGGAGCTGGAAATTGCAGGAAGCTCAGACTAGTTTTTTGATGAGAAGCGCTTACCTAACTAAAGGAGCGCAAATAATTGCAATATACTGTTACATTATTACAGGAAGCTCCGACTAGTTTTTTGATGAGAGGCACTTACATAACTAAAGGATCACAAATAATTGCAATATACTACTTTAGCCGTATAATAGTAGCGCTTCCATACTGAAATGAAAGTAGTTACGATGTGGCATTTTTAATCACTAAAATATCAGATGCAACTGGTGGGGGCTCAGCCAATGCAGTATTATAGTTAGCGCTAGAGTATCAAGTATCATTAAGATGTGTATAGGTTCTCTAACAGAAAAGTACACTTTCAACATCCATTAACCTAGCATTGTAGCAGATAATAAACAGATAAGCAATCAGAGAACTCTCAGAAGAACACTAATAATGAGCACTACACCAGTTAATGTATACAGAAAAACAAATCTTAACACTTTCAGGAAAAAAAAACACTTACATTAAAAAGAAGCAGACCTGCTAGGGCCAGGGATACACAGCAGCCAGGAGAAAGGTTAGTATAATAAAAATGGCGCTACGCAGGACTGCCCACCTTTAAGCATTTTGGGAAGGATATGAGGTAAAGTGAGAGGGGATGGGACAGAATAGGTCCTGGGAGGCTAAGGCGGGGCACAAACCCAAGTAGATGTACTAGTAAGAGAGGATGTCCATAGGAGTAGCAAGAGTGGCTGTGGTATGTGGGAGGGGAACAGATTAGAGTTAGAGTGACAAAAGTAGATGGAGCAGGAAGAGGGGAAGGTAAGATCAGGAGTCTGCTCAAGAGAGAAAGGAAAGGAAGTAAGGGTTAAAGAAGAAGAAAGCAAATATATCAATTACAGAGCAAGTGAAGAAAGAGGTCACAGAGTCAATCTGTGACCAGCAGATTACAGTGGAGCAGTTAGAAGTTCCAGGTAAGAGGTAACACAAGTTTAAGATAAACAGTGGCAATGTATATAGGGCTGGGCTAAAGACTACAGAAGGAAGGAGAGGGACAAAATAGAGTAGAGTCAGATACACTGAAGAAGGTGCAGGGTGGACTATGAGAAATACAAGTGAGGTGGGAGTTAGGAGAAATTACAGAGCCTAGTGTAGAGTGTCACCTAGTGGTCAAAGGTTAAAACTACAGGCAGCACTAAAATAGAGGAAAAGAAGAAGTAGAATTCAGCTGGAGTCGACAATGTTAAAGCAGAGAAGCTTATTATGGGTTAGGAGGGGGTATGGCTGCTGAGTAACTGGCTCAGGAGGGAGGTTTCACACAGCAAACTGGACCACAAATACTTCTTTGTATTCTTTTAAAAATATACAATTCAGCTTCAGAGCCTGTATGAGAGGAGACATATACTTTCACTGTTTCTATAGATGGAAGGGCTTTGAATGTAGGATTATAACTTCCTTGCAGATGAGATGACTTTCTTTTGTTTTGCGAGGGGTCCTTATAGGGCAGGCAGGTAGATTCACCAGTCAACAGCAAGTTTAGAGGTTGAAAGTTTCACTCTTTCTATAGATGGAAGGGTTTTGAATGTAGGATTATAACTTCCTTGCAGATGAGATGACTTTCTTTTGTTTTGCGAGGGGTCCTTATAGGGCAGGCAGGTAGATTCACCAGTCAACAGCAGGTTTAGAGGTTGAAAGATTAAAAAGAAGCAGACCTGCTAGGGTCAGGGACGCACAGCAGCCAGAAGAAAGGTTATGATAATAAATACCTATGAAAGTGATGAACCCATCCTGCAAGTTGTATTTTATTTGTTTGTTTCATAACCTTGTAACTGAAGTGGTTCTAGCATCTCTTTCAACAATAATTCTGACCAGAGGTAGTACAGTATCAAAAACATAAAAGCAAACAAACATTTTAAACACTTACACATATGTCTACAGAAGTAACATGTTCATAAACATAATTTGTTGCATAAAGAATTGTTCACAAGGCATTATTAGGCATAAAAATAAGCAACATCATTGATTCCACAGAGATCTGATAAGATTGCAGTGGAGGCAATAAAGGTTACAAGAATCTACAAAAACAATGCAGTGTTAGCATATGAATCAAAGTACATATACTTGGAACAGTGAAACTAGAAACTATGCAAACAGAGAATAGCAGTAAATAGAAGTGTCCATTCAAAAAATCTGAATGAGAAACAAACTCATCTGATGTTACAAGCCCCAAACCCTATATACCAACAATGGGAGCACCGAATAATATGAAATAGTTTTGTATATTTTTCACCAAATATGCAGCATTTAATCTAACTGTGGTATCTTATGGATCCCAAGTATGCAACAAAGTCCATAAGGTTTAGGATTTTTGCATGAAAATGTTTACATTTGTATTTTTTCAAGCCAAGCAGACCAGAGAATTCTTTTCTTTTGGTAAATAGCAAATACTAAAGGTGTGATGGGAAAGAGAGAGGTAATTGCCAACATGTTTGTGGCAATGTAATGAGTTGGTAGATTTAAAAAAAATTCTGTGGAGTGCATTGTCAGAAATGTTGGAGGAGCAAATGGTTGTAACTCAGGAAATAATTCTTTTGAGCTAAGATTTAGGATCTAAATTACCTAGACATGTTAAGGCCTTACTCGGTTTAATGCTATTGGCTGCCCAAAAAACAAAATACAAGAAAATCAAAATCTAAACCAAATGTAGCTGAAGTGTTGAATACTGTAAAGGAGATAAAATAAATAGTGGTGAGATCTTTAGAAAATGGAAGGAGCAAATTATATACAAATAAATGGAATTTTTGGGAACAATACACGCAGAATAACATTCAAAAAGAGGATTGCAGTTTAAGGTTCATAGGTTCATAGGTTGGTACTAGGCTATCAGCCCAAAGGCCTGTACAAGCCTAGCCATAACAATTCCCTGGCTATTTCTTCCCACAGTATTTACTTCCCTGGACCCCTGTCTAGCAGGGCGACTGACGTGATCCCCAGGGTGAATTTCCTTTCTCCCATCCAGTCGTCAAGGTTCCTTTTTGAAGAGGGCCAAAGAGGTGTTCTGCTTGACATGTATGGGCAGTCTGTTCCAGAGTTTGGGGAGTCTCTGGGTCAGGAACCTATCCCTCCAGCATGTTTTGTTTATTGTGATGACAAGGTTTAGATCCCTGGAGCATGTGGCTCTGAGGGATTGGGATTTCTTTAAATGTAGCATGTCCAACAGCTCTGGGTTTGACATGGCCTTGTATGTTAAGCAGAGATTGCCTCTGAGTAGATAATATGTGACAGAGTATAGCTGGAGTTTTTTAAGGCAGTCAGCATCTGCTTTAGGCCTGTGATTCTTTTAGTGAGGTATTTCTGTGGCCTTTCCAGTTGTTGCAGATGTCTTGAGAGGTATATACCAAATGGGGTGTTGTATTCTCTAATGGGTCTAATGAGGGATGAGTACAGTGGGGCAATGATCTCCTTTCTCCTGGATGAAAAGCCGTTAATAATGAGGTGTGCCATATAGAAGAATTTCCTGACTATTGTGGTGATGTGGTTATCGAAGGTGAGACCACTATCCATCTGTGTCCCTAAGTCTCTTATCACACTTTTGGTGTTTAGTGTACTGCTACCTATGTGGTAATTCACGGGTACATGTTTTTTCCCAAAGGGGATAACTATACATTTCTTGGCATTGAGCCCATGGTTCTGGCACCAAGCATCTGTTTCTGTAAGGCCCTTTTGTAGAGTATCCACATCATTTGTGGATTCAATAATGGCTCCCAGTTTGCAGTCATCTGCGAACTTTGTTAGCCAGTTTCCCCTTAGTGTTGGCCTGTACCTCAGAGAAGTAGATGCCAAACAAGAGCGGTCCCAGGACTGAACCCTGAGGTACTCCACTTGTCAATTGTCTGGAGCTGGATTTGGAGTCGGCTACTTTTACAGTGCGGGTTCTGTCAGTAAGCCAGTTGGCAACCCATCGAGTGATGTAGGGATTAATGCCCAGCTTAGTAAGTCTATCTATGATTCCAGTGTGGGGGGTGATGTCAAAGGCCTTGGCGAGGTCCAGATAGGCTGTGTGGACCGCCTTACCCTCATCCACGGCTCTGGAGACTGATTCAAAGAAGTCAGTCAGGTTCAAGAGATAAGATCACCCCTAAACAAACTCAAACTGGGTGGAGTCCAGTGTTTGAAGGTTGCCAATGTCTTTGCTTATAAGTTCCATGATAATACGTTCCATGGCCTTGCAGATTAGGCTCGTCAGACTGATGGGGTGGTAGTTCTGGGGATCCAAGGTGGATCCCCCCTTGTGGAGTGGGATAACTGTAGCTTTGTGCCACTCAGTGGGCACGAAGCCTGAGGTGAGGCTATGATTAAACATGACACTTAGGAGAGGTGCCAGTTAATTTTGTAGTTCATGTAATACACAGCCCGGGATGTTATCTGGTCCCATGGATGCTGTATTCTTAGCTTTGGAGAGTGTGTTTTTTACCTGTGTGGCCGTTATTACCGGAATTTGGCAATCTTCCAGTATTGAGATGGGCCATTTACGGGGTGAGGGGGTGTGAAGTTGGCACTGAATTGATCTGCCAGGATACTGGCAATATCCTTGGGATCAGTATATTTAATGCCATTCTGGTGTAGCTCAGAGAAGATCTGAGCATTGCCATTTAGATTCCTGACATAGTTATAGAATGCCTTGTGGTTGTCTTTGGAATCTTTGGCAATTTTATTTTCATAACTAGCTTTGGAGGATTTTATGGGGGATCTCAGCTTCTTACTGAGGCTGGTAAGGGAGTTTTTTGCATCCTGGGATTTTCCTCTTTACTGCAACAGTTTCTTTCTTTTGTTGTAAAGTTTGTTTATGGCAGGGGACCACCCGATTGGCTTCCTTTTTTTGGAGGACAGCATCTTGGTTCTATTTGGGATGGCACGATTCATGCATGAGTGGATGTGCTCGTACAGTGCCTTTGTGTAGGATTCAGCAGTCGAACGTTCAGTTCCCATCTGCATGGGTGTCATGATGTTTGTCACTTCTGACTTGAGTAGCATGAAGTTGGCTTTGGAGAAGTTTTTTATGGAGGTTTCCTTACTGGGGGGTGGGATGTGGATGTTAAGGGTGATTAGCTTATGGTCAGACCTGACCAACGAGGGGCTGACTATAGGTGTAGAGCATCGATTTCCCATGTTGGTAATGACCAGGTCTAGGATAATGGAGCCCCTGGTGGGACTATGGATTAGTTGATCCAGGGCATTGGAATTTATGAATTCCAAGAACCATTGGGCAAAGGTGTTGGTACATGAGTAGTTTTCCCAGTTAATGACAGGGTAGTTGAAATCACCCAGTATTAGGGTGTTTGGTTGTATCTTAATTTTTTCCAGCATGTTTAGAAAGGTGTAGTGAGAATCTTGGGGCATGGTGGGGGATCTGTAGCAAGCAATAATTTGGATTGCAGTCTAACCTAGTGTGAGTTGCACCTGGAGAATTTCAGATGCATTGTGTTGGGTAACTAGCCTGGTGGTGTGAATATCCTTGGTGAATATGGACACTCCTCCACCTTTAGTGTTTTGGTCAAAGTTTGGTGGCCGAAAAGTGTGGTAAGAGTTGTAGCCTAGTATTGCAAAGGTGCCATCTGGATCCTTGAACCAGGTCTCAGTTACTGCACAGATATTGATGTTCTCCATTTTTAGGAGTGCCTCGAGAGAGTGCATTTTGAGGTTTAGACTTCTAGCATTGAGTATTATTACCTTCAGAATTTGCATGCTTGTACCTGTTTCGTGGTGGTTTTGTCCTTTGAACTTTGCCTAAAAAAGGCACTGTAGGGGTGGCAAGAGCCTTAGCCAGTAACCTGAATCCCAGGGTTGACAGGTGCAGACCATCTCTGGCAAAGCATCATGGTCTGTCGATCATGTCATCTCAGGCAGACAGATACTGGATCCCCTTTGAATGACACTGGCTGTTGCTGGGTGGCACACTGGTGTTGTAAGCTATGTGACACTTTGGTTGTGATTGGTGTTTGTTTGCATTTCAGCTTTGGAGGTCCTTCTTGCTTGGGCAGGTTACTGTTAAGGGCCTCCGCATATGTGGATTTAATGTTGCTATGTGTGGGTGTTGGTGGTGTGGGTTTAGTAGAGCTATGTGTTGCTTGAGGTGTAGTGCGGGTGTTAACCTTCTCCTCTTGACTGTCTAGCACAATCTTGGGTGGAGAGAGCTTTGCTTCCAGTTTGGCTATGTAAGTGCGTCTCTCACAGGTTGTAGTGTTGGGTGGTAGGAGGAGAGGGTTGTCTGTGTACATGAGGCAATTGCTGCAGTGCCCCAGTATGCCCAGATTCACCAGGTGGACAGGAGAAACCACCAGAAACTGACCCTTGGACATGCCTGGTTTGGGGCTTTTTTTGTAAAGTACAGGAGCTGTTTTCCCTTGCCTTAGCAAGGTACTTTGCAATTATAGGCTGTTTAGTGCCTACAATTAATTTCTCCTTATTAACAATGAGAGTTGAGTGCTTGTATCAGTTTAAGGCTTCCTAGGGCTTTCCAGCAGGTATTAGAGCAAGTGCTAGTCACAGGGATGCTTAAAGGCAAGATGAAAAAAAAATGGTTTATCCTAAACACTGCAGTGTGCACTAGATAAGTAAGATGTGAAAGTAGGTAACTTAAAGTTTTGCCTGTCTAAAAGTTAAGTTTTAGTGGAGAGTCACTATTTTTAAAACAGCAAGATAGATTGAAAGGGGGTGGCCACTTTTGTATTCTGGTATTATGGAATACAGTAGGATGGCCAATAAATTTAAATAGTTGAAGGGGAGTGATTTCACAAAATGATAATTTTGTGCTTACTCACACAAGCCAGTGAAAGTGGAGAGGAAATGAGATATATGGCCAAATTCACATAAGAGGCAGGCAACTAGAAAGACAGTGGTATTTAAGAACACGACAGTAACCGGGTGGGTGGATGGAAAAAAAAATTCTGCCTGACTCACAAGAGACAGAGCTGTTGTCTCTCTTGAAGTTTTAATATGCAGTTAAAAGCAGAATACAAATAAAACACTAGGTAAAGAAAACAAATCACAGTATTCAAAATATAAGAAGGCAATAAAGTAATACAAAATACAACAAATAAAAAGCAAACTAACCTTTCCTTCACAGCAAAGTGTAGCAGAGTCTGGTGAGCTTCAGCTAGGTAAAGCTAGAACTGAGAAATTTATATAATGGAGTGAATGAAAATTTTTAAAAATAAAACACATGTTTACTGCATGAAACTAACAATGTAAATCCTATTATGATTTGCTTTCTTTCTTTTCTATTACTGTATGTGTACCTATGTCACTTTTTAAAAATATGTAAAAAAAAATTAGAAATGTGACTCTACTATCTGTCCAGCAGCTACACAGAGGTTATTTCTTTAAAATGTTTACCAGTTTGCTTATAGATGAGTTTATTATGGGGTGCTTCTTGTTTCAGGTGGCAGCATATTCCACAATGAAGCTGTATCTGTTAAATGAAAGCCTTTTCTCGTTATTAGGCTTTCTTGTTATTAGGCTTTACAAAGGTGACTAATCCTTCATTTTGTAATTAAAGAACTAGGATGGTGATGTGATTTCATGTAATCTAGAAAGTAGACAGCACTGTCTTTTGAATAAAGACTGTGGGTTCAGAAGTATAACTAGGTTTGGAGCTAAGAGGACAGCAGCCCAGAGTGCAAGGTGCTAGGAGGCCCAAGCAGGAGGTGGGTCAGTACTGCAGTAACAGCATTCATTTCCACACCAAAATTTATTTCTGAATGCCAGTACAGCAACAAATGCTAGTGATCCTTTTGTGGCCAGGGCACAGAACTGAAGCACTTCAATGCTTCATGTGTGATACAAGTTGTAACAAGTGATTTGCAACTGTTTGTAAAAGTAGAAATAATTTTTTTGGTCCAGCAGTAGAGCCTTTTTTCACAACTTAAAGTTGAGGGACTTTGGAATGGACCTGGCTTGGAACTTCAGATGGGGGCAGACTTTTTTGCTTTTAAAGTTACAGCTGAAGAGTGCTACATTAAGGAACACCACCAATGCCAGGGGATCCAGCTAGGTCTAAGTGTGGGTAAATAATGACAGAAGACAGACATCTTTTCTTGGAAAGGAATCTAATTTTCTCTAACCAAAGAAATGCAGTGATGTTCTGTAGGCCTGGCTAGTGCTATATACCTGCACTGATCCATACAGACTTCTAGGCTAATTTGATTTTGACTAGTACTGTTGCGAAGAATAAGTAATCCATAGTATATAAATAAGGGCTTTTATTTATTTAATTTTGTTTACCAGGGTATAGCACCGATCAAATATGACCATTTGCAGATTCAGCCCAGGTTACATACATAGTAACAACAGTAATGTAAGATTAAGGGTATAAATAATTATACAGTACAGTGACATAACATAGATCTAAAAATATACACATTTGCAAGAAGGTTTAAAAAGAACAAGGAACTGGTGTATACAATGCACAAAACTGCTGTTATAGGTGAGGGAAATGTAGTCCAGCTAAACTTATGGATGGAGTGTATACAAGTATGGAGGGAAATTTTATCCGTGAATAGAGTATAATTTGTTAAATACTAAAAGCTGCAACAGAATGGGTAATAACAGGGTAAGAAGATATTAGATGTACAATAGGGAGTGGATAGGGCAGTTAGGGAAACAGTAGGTATGCGTTTACATGCTGGAGAGGTTAAGTGATAAAACAAGTGACGCTTTCTGAAATGGATGTAATAGTGCATCAGAGTTTTCTCCCTGTGGCCAGTCTGGATGTGCAGTAATATGTCTGATAGCACTATAAGCTTATTTTACAGCCATTTACTCATATCACTCCATTATTTTTGAATGTATTACATTCAAGGAAAATAAAGAAGCAGGGACTTTCAAGGGTCTTGTAGCCTGACAAACATGTCGATTATTTCAGTTTTCACACTGGGAGAGCTCTATTGTTTAAAAAGCAGTAAAGGTCATCAGTTTGAGTAAACCTCAGTTACTGGCTGGTAATTACACTGATTGGATGCCAGAAAAGAAATTTGGAAAAAGTAAGTAAAAATCAGTCCCCAGCTAGGAAGGACCTTGCTGATGCTCAGTAAAAAGGCAGTCTCAAGTTTCAGCTTTAGTACAGGAGATAGCTTCCAGTAATTCAGAGAAAAAATCAAATGCACCCAGTTTTTTTTTTTAAATAAGAGGGACAATGGTGGAATATATAAAGTTAAATGACAAAATGTTGGAAAAAATAGAACTTTTAAGTAGTTTAGGTGAGTTGATAAAAATGCAGAAATCAGACAATGAAATGAAGAAAAGACTAGCTGAACATCAGACTGTGCAAAAAGAGCTCTTTAAAAATAATAGAATCAGAAGAGGGAAAACTGAGTTTTTGCCATACTGGAGGAGCAGACCAGAATATTAATTTTATGAAACTGTAAATAAGGGAAGCAGCAGTGGTACAGCAGTAGCATTGTTGCCTCACAGCAAGAGGTTCTCCTGTTTGATTCACGGCTGGAGTGCCTTCTGTGTGGAGTCTGCATGTCCTCCCCACAGTCGAGTGGCCTCCAAAAGACATGCGTGAATGGCGTGCCTTCACTGAAGGTTGGACGTCGGGCTGGCAACTCAGCACCATAAAAAATCTACTGCCAATCATTAGCAGACTGGAGTTCCACTGTGGTGACTGCTAACCAGGAAAAGCCGAAAAGACAAACATAAGTAAGCAATTGAACTGTTGTTCTATAGAAGAATTAGTTAAAATGAGATGGCATATCAAATGTGCACTCCAAATCTGGCCATTAGAAAGCATCTGAGACCTGTATTAATAAAGTTGCTATCATACCAAAAGAAAGCTACTCTTAACAGACCCGCAGAGAAACAAAGTGTATTGAAAACTGGAGACTTAACAGTTTTGATAAAAATGATTATTCTCTGTTGTTGTTGTTTGTCTTTTTGGCTTTTCCTGGTTAGGGATAGCGCCACCTGGCTGACCATGTCCCTTACAGGGGGCGTGTCTAATAACTTCTAAGCATTATCTTCCCTGCACACATTTGGGCGGTGTGCCACCATGCTATGTGTTTTATAAAACAATGTATTTACTTAGTTTTGACCTTTGTTTAACCTAAAATAGGGCCATAAATTATGTTAATTATATTGTAGGCAGGTACAATGCATCATAGTTACCCAACCCACACTCTCCACCTACAGCAGAGCTCTATAAAGTATGCATACACCCTACATTCTGATTTTCCCCAGTACTCTGCACCATTGGAGTACAGACTTGGGAATTTTAACTGAGAGAATGCTAGGGGCTGCTGTAGGTCTGCTACATCAGTATGTGATAGAGGCTGAACTCAATGGTGCTGCTGCTGAAAACAGGCCTAGACAGAGAAGGAGAAGAATGTTCAGCCCAGGGTAGCCTTCCAGAAGCTATATGAGCTGGAGATTGTAGAGTGTTACTGGATGGACAGGGACATACTACAATAACTCACTGAGCTCTGCTGCCTTAGGATACTAGCTACAGATACTTTCCAAAGCCAACTGGGGACATGATGGGGGTCTCACAGGCAACAGCATCCAGGTTACTCCACCATTTCATGGATGCCATGCTACCATGTGCCAGTGAGCACATATCTTTTCCCCTCACCGATGAGGGGCAGCAATATGCAACACTTCTACCATGTAGCACACTACTCTGAAGTACTGGGTGCCATAGACTGCACTCATGTACATATCAAGGCATCACCTGGTGAGGAGGGTAGACTCTACATCAGCTGTAAGGGGTTCCACTCCATCAACTGCCAGGTCATGTGCAATGCCGAGGGGATTATCATGAATGTGTGTGCTGGCAGCCCTGGCAGTTATAACAACTCCCATATCTGGCAAGCATCACAGCTGCACCAGATGTTTGCTAGGGGGGACATCCCACAAGGCCATTTACTGAGGGATGCTGGTACACTCTGGAACTGTGGATGATAACACCCATCAGAAATGCACACCCACTCCGAGGTCGCACTACATACAAACACACACAAAACACCACCACACAAGCTACATTCTCCTCGCACACACACATCACAGCAACAAAACACACTAACACACACCACAGCCCGTACCCAAAACCCTTAACAAATAAATACCTGAATCCACAACCACAGCGAAACACCTGAAGCACTAATTCAAAATCTCCGGTGTGCGAGGTTTTGTATTTCGTGCTTATGAGGTTTAGTTGTTTTAAGGATTCACTTTATGAACTCGAAATACTAAATTTCGATATGTTAAAGTCATAAATAAATAACATTAAGAATTTACCTTATATGCCTTCAGTCAGGAACAACACTTCAGGATGTGCAAACAGAAATTTTATTTTTACAGCGCTGGGAGTTATTCTTCAGTATTCTTGATGAAGCATTCTCACTTTACATACAAAAACTGTACTTTTATACATTTTCTTATCGAACTGCTCATGCAGTTTCATGACGTTATAATGATTTTGTCCTATAGAAAACTTTGGAAATGTTCTCATCCCTCGTGATTTTCACCTCAGACTTCACGTGAGCACTTTCCTATACATGATTCAACTGCTTCCAAAGGGTCTTGTTTCTGACCTTGGATGTTTCACACCTGCTTTAGCAACAATGCACTCCTAGCCTGGAGGAGTCAGGCTAACAAATTCCTTTTTGTATAGCTACATGCCTCACTTCATGCAACACATACTATTCTCTCTTATTACATACTAAAGAATGCAGTTTAAAATGAACAGTAATACTATCACTTATGAAGCTGTATTTTTTTCCAGCCCTGCATACAAATTATATTTGCTTTTCAACAATCATATTATAGCATCATTAATAAGCTGAAATTAATATACATTTTAATAAGCTGGTCTTGTCCCATAACAGTTTTCTCCCTCTGACACTATCAGTGTCATACCATACATATAATTATATTTTTTTAACTTGATAAAAATACACCTCAACATCATAGTAGTCATCATTTTCTGTCAAAATAGAACTGTCATTGATTTGTGCATGCAGTGGCATTTCATGTGCAGATGAGGTTAAACATCTTGTAATCACTGCCTTTACAATAGAAAATACCAAAATGATCGCAAATATAATAACAAGTACAATGACAGTACCCTGGATTATGCTAGTTCCCAGGTTACCAAAAATACTGCTCTTTGTTCCATGAAGTTTGACAGTTTTTTTTTTGTTCATTATGATAGTCACTAATATATAAACAGTAACGACTCCTTATGAGGGCACATGACCCCCCCCCCCTTTTGCAGCAAGCATTATATCAAGTGCCATTCGATTCTGTAACACCACTGTCCACATTTTAGTAATTTCTCGATTTGCCATTCTGATGTGATATGAAGTTTCATTGACCACTTCCTATAGAACTTGGGCAAGTATGATGATTTCAAGCATTACGAACGAAACAACAAAAAACCTTTTAAACCTTTTAAAACTGTAAAGCGAAGGAAACCAATAAAAACAAGAAATGGATAAAGACTTAAATGTTTTAAGTCTTATCCTTTTCTTGTTTTTATTGGTTTCCTTCGCTTTACAGTTTTAAAATAATTTCAAGCATTGTCCTTTGCACTCCATACCCAGGATTAAAAATTTAAAATACTTGCTCTGCCCAGTGGATTGCTCACTTATTTCTCAGTCTACCTGCTGGAGGATGTTTGAAATGTTGAATAGCAGGAGTAATATAGCCTACAAAGCAATATTCAGACCAGTCTGTAGGCAACCAGGGGAGGCACGATCACCACATATATAGTAACGGTCACTTATCATGCCCATGCCATGCCCCCAGTCATAGCTTTTAAATACAAAGAGTCTAACACACTTTCATGCCTGGTGTCATTACATTTGCTTTTCCCTACTGGTACAGTCCAATTTCTGGCATAACATGTGTCTCCATGATGTGTGGTTGCATGTTGAAGAGACACAATCTTTGAAAAATCTGTTACATTACGCCAGGTTAAGCTAACGTCATTAAGGTCCTTTTCAAATGACACCTGTGATGCAGGGAAAGGAATCATAGGAATCCCTGCCTTAGAATAATGAGGTGCATGCAAACATATTTAGCAGTTTGTTTTGTTTAGATTTTTTTTTTTTTTTTTTTTCAATTCCTTTTTATTAGGGTTATATCAAAACCAAATGAAGACAAGAAAATGATATAACAGAGAATAAAACAATAACATACAATATACAGACCTACAAACATAAAACCTATATACATTAATAACCTATATACAGTTTTCATCTATATCAAGCTATGCAGCATACAGAAATATGAGTTACAATCATGTCAGAATGAGTTCAAATATCATTTTCCAAGTGTCCTTCTGGGTCCTTTTTTTCCTCATGGAATACCATAAATATTTATGAGCCAGAAGTTGTTTACTAGCTGTTTGCTTGAATCCATCCCATGTTATTTTGGACCTGTCTTTCCAATTTAATGTGATGTAGTATTTTATTAGCATAAATGTTGTAACTAGAATGTGCGTGTGATTATTCTTCATTCCTATAGGAGGTACGTGTAAGAGGGCAAATTTCCAGGATAAGGTTGATTTTCCATAGCCCATTTTCTCTAATTTGACTCTTAAGGCACACCAGAGTTTGTATGTACATTTACAACTCCAAAATATATGAATAATATCAGCTTCTTTGGAGGGGCAGAATTGGCAAAAAGGTGGGAGTTCTTTGTACATTTTATTTAATATTGTGGGCGTAAAATATGCTTTGTTTAGGATCATAAGTTGAGTATATCTGAGCTTCTGAAGGAGAATGTCTTTGGAAAATTTCTGAATTGCCTGTGCAATTATATTGGAGGTAATTGTAGGGTCTTGTTTTGTCCAGTAATTGGAGTGGATAGCTTCTTTCGTGTGTCTAAGTGAGATAATGAATTTATAGGTATTTGAGATAATTTTTTTTTTCCGTGTCATCATATCCTAAAGTGTTCTACATGTATCTATATGTTGATCTGGGATGTCAGTATCCTTCCAAAATCTGTAACATACTTCTTTCAGTTGTCTTATCATAATTGTATATTTAAATGGGAGATTGTTTGTTTCTAATATTAGTTATAGATTCCTGCCTAAGTAGATAGATGTCTAAAACTGTCTTTTCTTTCAGTAGTGGGTATGAATTCAGGTCAGTCATCTTTTCATTTAGTTGAATATTGGGGTTAAGGTGTAATGGTTGGAAAGTATAAAAAGCAGTTAATAGATTTAGCGATTGGAAGAGATTTTGTGTTATTTTAATTTGTTCCCATATGTCGTTTTGTATTTTGTATCTTCTTCTGGATATTCCCTTTAGAAATGGGAGGGCCTTGGGATTGAATTGTAATGTTTTAACATAGTTATGATATAATTTCAACCAGGTTGGGCGCCACATATTGATTTGTTTCCTGTAATTTGCAATATTAATTAGTCTACTACCTTTGGTAATTTCGTAATACAGTTTAAAGTCAGACAAGCCCACCCCACCTTTGTCCTTTGGATATATACGTTTTTGATAACTTATCCTGCTGGGTCTTGGATGCCAGATGAATTTTGAGAGGGTTGTTTGGATGTTATTGAAGACTTTATTGTGGATCAGTGTATTGGTTGCGTTAAATAAAAAAAGTATTCTGGGGAGGATATTCATTTTAATGATGGCTACTCTAGAGAGAAGGGGGAGTTTCAATTGTGTCCATCTTACCAAGTCTTTTTGTATGGTGTTCCATGTTTTAATCACATTGTCCTGATAGTAATTATGTGCATCGGTATAGAAAGCTATTCCTAGGTATTGTATGTGGTCACTGACTTTAATATTAGGTACAGTACCTGCAGTTGGGAATTGAGCATAGTTATTAATTGGGAATATTGTTGTCTTATCCAAGTTTACCTTATAGTTCGCGAACTTTGAAAATATTTCTATTGAATTATTGATTTTGTAAAGATCCGTGTTGGGAAGAGAATAATATATATTTAAATTGTCTGCGTACGCTGATGGAGAAATTTCAGTGTTAAAAAGGAGGGGTATATTATGAAATGTTCTTTGTTTTATTAGTAAGAATAAGGGTTAATATATAGGTTGAATAGGAAAGGTGATAGGGGGCAGCCTTGTCTAATCCCATTGTTAATATTTATTTTTTTGGAGCTAAGTTTATTAATTTGTAGAGTGGTATATGCTCTGTTGTGTAAAGTGTTTATAAAGTGAATAAACTGTGCAGGAAAGTTAAATTTTTTTGCAGAATCAAGGTCAGAAATGACTTATTGATTCTATCAAATGCTTTAGAAGTGTCTATAGCTAAGGTGTAGATAGGTGTTTGTTTCTTTAGAGATAAAGATATCATTGCTTCAAGAGTTAGAGTTTGATCAACTGTTTGTCTCTGATTGATAAACCCGGATTGTTCTGGGGAAATAACTTTTGTAATTATAGTCTTAGTTCTATTAGCCAAAAATTGCTGCCATAATTCTCATATCCAAATTAATAATAGAAATGGGCCTGTAATTATTAGGGTTGGTCATGTCCTTGTTTGGTTTAGGGATTAATATGGTTCTGGATGCATTTAGGTGCAGGTCAGAGATACCCTCTTGTATTATGTGATTATATAGGTGATGTAGTATGATCGACATCTTAGAACTAAAGCATTTGTAGAACTCGGCTGAGAAACCATCAGGACCCAGCGCCTTATTATTTTTGAGGTTATTAATTATAGTTTTGATGTCCACTTGTGTAAGTTCAGCTGATAGAGAAGTTTGTTGTTGTACCTCTAGCCTGGGAAGTTTAGTTCATTAATAAATAAAAGTAGTTCCTGTTCATTGAATGTTTTGGGGGTAGGGTTGTACACTTCTTCATATATTCTCTCGAAGACCTTAACTATATCTTGTGAGTTAGAGTAACTGTTTTGCTGAAAAATAAGTTCCGAGATATGTGGATTAGGTTTATGTTGATTCAACAGTCTTGCCAAGAATCTAGAGGGGAGTTGGGCCCACTGTGAGTAATTGGCTAGGTTTTTTATTTCTTGAAATGATAGGTTTTCTGCTTGTAGTGCTAGTAACTTAGCTTGAAGTTGATTAATGGAGTTCTCTACCTCCACGGAATAAGACTGCTGCAGCCTAAGCTCAAGTTTAGATATTTTATCCTTAATACTTTTTTCTTTGGTGAAAATATTTTTCTTATAGAAAGCGTATTTATTGATTAACACCCTTCTAATTAATACCTTGCTGGTAGCCCAAGTTATATCGAACGGAAAGGTGTTATCTACAATAGCTAAAATGCATTGGTCCAGTAAGAAGTCAATTTCTTTTCTAATATCTTGTTTTTCTAATAAGTTAGGGTTCAAGTGCCAGAGTCTATTATTGTTATGTCGTGAGTTGCAATGTGCCCAATCTATTGTAAGGGTGATTTTCGAGTGATCCGATAGAGATCTGGGTTCTGTGTCTAGTGAAAGTTTAAATTGTAATAGGGTGTCCGAGACAAAGAAGAAATCCAGTCTGGACCAAGTTTTATGACACTGTGAAAAGAAGGTAAAACCTTTACTATTTGTGTGAGGGACGGTAATGAGGTGTGGGTCGCTAAGTCTAAAATCATTTTTGATTTAGAAAAGGACAGTAGTGGCCTGTGAGTTGAATTTAGTTTTTTTTGTTTGTTCTATCTATATTTGGGTCTTCGATAGAGTTCCAGTCCCCCCCCCTAGGATGTAGTAGTGTTCTGGGAAGGAGTTTATTAAGTTATAGATGCCCATAATAAATTTGTGTTGAGAGGAGCAAGGGGCATATACATTTACTATCAAGATTGGTTTTTCTACTTTGTCAATTTTGGTTATAAAATAACACCATCTGCCTTCTGGGTCTGAATCTTGTCTTAAAATATTGTATTGGAACGAATTTTTAATAATGATGGCAACTCCTGCTTTATTGGTGTTATTACCAGCTGCTATAATGGATTTGATCCATTTTTTATTTGCCATGTGAACCCACTGCTCCTTTAGTAGGTGCGTTTCTTGTATCATTATAAAGTCTAGATTGGATTTATAGACAAGATGCATGAAAAGTTTTTTCTTATTATCTGTTTGTAACCCTTTAATATTCCATGAGGCTAACTTCAACATCTTTTCTTTAGAACTTGAATACAAAATCGGAAGCTATGTACTGTACTGTTAAGTAACCGTATCACTGCAGGACCCCGAACACATACATACATTATTAGATATAGATGAGAGACTCTTCCAGCTTTATCCCAGTGCCTAACCACTACCTCTGTCCCCCTGGAAGAGATTGGGATACCAGTTCTTATTAGAAGCACAATTGTTAGATAGAGACTATAGAAATTCTTTTTAGGGTTTAACCATGGGGTATCCCTATACATCCAGTATCCCAGTTCGTTAAACCAATACCAGCAGAGCATATAAACCTATTCTATCCCTAGTACCGTAGCTTGAAACATCATGCAGAGCACACATTGAAAGTAAAGTGAGAAAATTGTTAAGTTAACTATATATTTACATTCATGTAGAAAGCATTATATCCTGTATTTTGATGAGCCCTTAATTTATCTAAAACTCCTCTCTCGGACTCTGTATTCATACAGGGTTTGAACAGTGCTAAAGTATTTTGAAACAAGATATTTTCATCAAAACTGCACAAATAATTTTTTTTTTCTTTTTTTTCTTTTCCTTCCCCTTCTTTTTTATGGCTTGTACTATAGATAAAACTGAGTGTCCATCTGGTTGTGACCATAATCCACAAGTTGCTCTCTTAATGTCTATGTAAAAAAAAAAAAAAACGCCTTTGTTTTTAAAGCTGAATAAACAGAGACTAATATGCAACCAGACATAAGATCCACCTATATTATGCATTTCCACTGTTTGCCCTTTAAACAGTAAAATGTTAAATGTATTAAGCCCTTAGATTTCTTCAGCATCCTATCCTATTTTACAGTCACCATGTAGTTTTTAAAGTACCTTTGTATAGTGAGATATCCAGTATTTTGTCCATATTAGTGTGTGCCTGCTTCCTCCACGAAGTTTTGCTGTATCCTCGGGTTGCTTGAGCTGTTTTTACTCTTCACTTTCATTTTTATTCTCCTTCAGTGCAGGGCTGTGTAGAGTTGGGCTCTGTAGCTTTAAGGAAGCATTGCACCTTGGGAATTCAGCCTTCACACAAGGTTAGTGTTGACAACCTAGCCTGATGGGAGCTGGAGCTTCTATTTTAGACCGACGACTATGTGAAGATCATACCCATGAACCAGCACTTGATTTTGGATGCAAAAAGCAGGGCCCCTCAGTCGGAAATCATCAGAGGAAAAAGAAGCTTAGCAGAAGCGCGTTATACAAAGCAGGTAATCTAGATTATGTGGAAGGATCTTCTTTTCTTTTTGCTTGTGGTAGTGAGAGCATAACTAGCGTTTATTGGGTTTTAAAACACGTTTTTTTCCTGGGTTTGTTTTAAATACTTTAAGAAACGTCGTAGCTGCTTCTTCCTTGTTGTTGCATGAGTATCTGTGGTCTTGCATTGTAAAGGTAAGTGTGTTGGGGAACTTCATTTGGAATCTGATTTGTTTTGTTATGAGGAAAGAACAGTAAGGGGCAAGCTTTTGTCTCTCTAGTTTAATTTGATATGGTAGATCTTGAGCAATGGTAATGCTCATGCCATTCCAAACCACAGATTTTTTTGTTTTGGCAGCAAGTAATATTTTGTTAACATGAAGAAAGCTAAGGATCTTGGCATATACAATTCTTGGTCTAGTTACAACTGGTGATGGTCTAAGAGCCCTATGTGCTCTCTCAATAGTGATTTGGTTAGCTTCTAAGTCATTTCCTAGGAATAGGGCAAAGATTTTTGACAACGTGTTCAGCAGCTTATTTTGATCTACATTTTCAGGGATGCCCCTTATAATTAAGTTGTTCCGTCTAGATCTGGCTTCGAGATCCAGGATTTTTGCTTGTATTTCCTGAATATCATTTTTGTTGGTATTTGACTCCTTTTGGATGCTTTCTATTTGAATGTCGTGATCCATTATTTTAGATTCTATTTTGTCCAGTCTTGTAAGTATTTTATCTGTAGATGAGCCAATTGCGTTAATTTGAGTTGATAGGTTTTGTATAGCTTCCTGAATGGGTTGCAAAGCTACTTTCAAGTCTTCTATGTTGGAGTTTTCTGACTTGTTTTTATTTGAGTTTGCATTTTTACTAGATTCCACAGCTTTGCTAGTTCTGGCTCTTTTAGATGTTGTATCCTTTTCAGGTGAGTTTATTGTAGTAAATTTTGATTTAGTAGTCTGACTTTCCATAGATTCCTGATCATTAGGCATTTTGTTTGATCAGACTTTCTGTATTTGGTAGAAGTTCTTCTGTGTTGTAATTTAGGATTACCTCGGCCTAGCAGTATTCAGCACAAAGTTCCTATGTGGCAGAGACCCTTACAGCTATCTGCAGAAATCCTGTCTTTTTACCGAGGATCCAGATTTATTTCTTATTCCAGTTCGTACCTTAAGTTGCTCCCATGCCTGTACCAGGTATTTGGTGACATAGAGAATTTTATCTCCCTTATATTTTATGTAAAATGTTCAGGTAAGGTGCTCTACTGGGTTTCAGCACTCTCTATAGGACGGCAGCCATCTTGCTCTCCCCTGTTTTGTTTAGATTTTTGACATATTGCCAAAGGACCAGCAAGAAACTGTTTTTTCTCGACCAGTTTATAGAAGGGAACAGCAGCAGAAACAAAGCAAAAGTTGACCTTCTCACTGGGCAGATGATTTATCTGTCACACCTTCATCTCCCTCTGTTGGCTGCGATGATTCATCTGGGGTCCCCACATGACAGGTCTTCTTGCAATGAGATGAATGGTTTGTAGTCCTGCACAGCGAACTGCGGTTACAGTGGTGAGTAGGACCTGGAAAGGGCCCTTCCACCTCGGGCTCGGGCAGTTTTTTGTCTGAAAAGTTTTAATGTAATGTAGTTGGTGGCAGGTCTGGTCAGAGGGCTTTCGTAATGCTGCTCTTACTGTTTGATGATATTGCTGCAAAAGTTTGAGGAGTCTCCTACAATAACAAATCATAGCATCATTTGACAAATTTAAATCAGCATTTCCCACTGGAGGGGTAGCTGGAAGGGCCATAGGTCTCCTCATTAATATCTCACATGGGCTTAATTTCCTGGTGGCATTCAGTGAGGCCCTCATACTCATCAATGCTAAGGGAAGGGCTTCGGGCCACTTTAAGTGGGTTTCAGCACAAATCTTCAAAATTTTATTTTTAAGGGTCCTGTTTACCCTTTCCACTAATCCAGGTGACTGGGGATGGTTGGGACAGTGAAGACTCAACTTAGTATTAAAAGCTTTACATAACTTTTTAAACAGATTATTATTAAAATGAGGTCACTGGTAACAATGCTGGGTATACCAAATCTCAGTATATAATCAGATAACATTTTTTTAATAACTGTGACTGCATCTGCTTTGTGACATGGGTAAGCTTCCACCCATGCTGAGAACATACACACTACAAGAACGTTGAAGAGCCAGTAGAAGAAAACAAACTTGTAAGCAAAAACAACTGCTGTACCAAGTACAAATAAATCCAGGTCCCGAAATATAAAGATGCTTTATTGGTCCAACCACCACAATAGGAACACCACCAAACAACTTCAGGCTATTAGTGAAACAAGAACACTCCAATAACGTATTCCACAAAACGTTTTCGTCGCGAACTTCATCAGTAGTATAAACCATTTTACAAAGTAGGTGTATTTATATAAACATTTGAACTAAAGTAATAATCAAATTAACCAATCATTTTGCATCACAGTTCAAATGTAATTGTGATTAATTAAAAATTACATTATTTGCCTTAAAAATACTGATCCCAAGTTGAAAATATATATATGTCACTTCTAGTCTCATACATTTCCATAATCAGAGAAAACAAGACAGGGCTCATTACTACTTTTAGTGAGCAATCAGCATTTGTAAGAAACATTTTCTCTAGGGAATGGAATTGTTTTTCTAATATTTCTGATCTTGAATACATTTATGATAAAGAATTAACTTATGTTTACCGTAAGGGTAAAAGTATCAAAAATATTTTGGAAAGTGGCTTGAAAACTCATTCCAACAATAAAAGTAACAAACCAAAGAAAGGGTTATATAAATGTGGAAAATGTAATTATTGTTCACATTTATTTTGTGGAGATACCCTGTTTTTACAAGCAAGGAATTTGACATTACATTTAAATACTTTTGCCAATTAGGTTCATAGGTTCATAGGTTCATACTAGGCTATCTGCCCAAGGGCATTTATAAGCCTAGCCCATAGTTATGTGGCTTTCGCCACCCCTTTAGTTTGAATAAAAACTATGCCTATCATTTTGCTGTGCCTCTGTCAAGCAGTGACACTGAAGTAATCCCTGGGGTATATCTGCAATCTCCCATCCATTGGTCAAGATTCCTCTTGAACAAGGCCAGAGAGGTGCTCTGCCTCACATGTACCGGGATTTTGTTCCACAGCATAGGGAGTCTCTGGGTGATGAATCTGTCCCTCCAGCACATTCTATTTATAACCATGTCAAGGTTTAAGTCTCCGCCCTTGTGGTACTGAGGGATCTAGATTTTTGAGGTGAAGCATATTCATCAAATCTGGGTTTGACATG
>NC_056746.1:1503402179-1503452776 GCF_019279795.1 Protopterus annectens | reverse complement strand
CCAGTTGATGTATGCAGACAAATCTCAGTAGCAAGCAACTCTACTTAAAATGATTACCAGAGATGTGATTGTGATACAAATGGAATAATTTATATTGCCATTTGTAAAAAATGTCCATCTTTCTATGTATGAAAGAGTGAAAGAAGGCTTAGGCAAAGAATATATGAACACCTTTATGATGTCAAAATAAAAAGTGATAAAAATGCACTTAGTAAACATTCTTTAAAATGTGACACTTCTGGCTATCAATTCTTTATTTTAGAAGTTGTTCCCACTAACCCCAGAGGTGGTATGTGGGAAACATTAATTGAATATAAGGAATTGTATTGGCAGTTTCTTTTGGATGCCAACCATAATTTTGGGCTTAATGATATGGTATCCATAGCCCCGGTCTTAAAACTGAGGGCAGCAAAGCTTTAATTTATTTTCCTTGTCATGTATTTTAGGATGTTTTTCCAATTTCAGCCACAAGATGGTGCAATGATGTTTCTTTAATTTTCATCCCTAATGAAGAATTGTAATCTGATTTTAAAGTGTTTTATTAAAAAAGTTTTAACATATTTTTAGCATTTTTTAATTATTTATTGAAAATCAAATTAGTGATTATGGAAATGTATGAGACTAGAAGTGACATATATATATTTTCAACTTGGGATCAGTATTTTTAAGGCAAATAATGTAATTTTTAATTAATCAAAATTACATTTGAACTGTGATGCAAAATGATTGGTTAATTTGATTATTACTTTAGTTCAAATGTTTATATAAATACACCTACTTTGTAAAGGTTTATACTACTGATGAAGTTCGCGACGAAAAAGTTTTGTGGAATACGTTATTGGAGTGTTCTTGTTTCACTAATAGCCTGAAGTTGTTTGGTGGTGTTCCTATTGTGGTGGTTGGACCAATAAAGCATCTTTATATTTCGGGACCTGGATTTATTTGTACTTGGTACAGCAGTTGTTTTAACATACACACTACCACCAAAATAAATTGTAAATTATTAGTCTTAGGTATCTGAATGAAATCCAGCTGTATATTAAGAAAAGGTCCCCAAGGTGGAGGTAAACATGCAGATTTGCAGTTGGCATGTTTGCTTATGTTATTTTCCAAATAAATACTACAATTTTGTACATACTGAAGTATCAAAGAGGAGACATGAGGGACATACCAACTTTGGTAATTTGGTTAAATAAAGCTGTCTTACCTGTATGGGCCAGTAGATGATATGCCCTTACTAGGTAAGGTAGCAAAGAGGCAGGCGCCACCAGTCAGCCATCCGGATGTCGCCATATGCCATCAGAGGATTTTCTACATCCATCCTTGAGCCACCTCAGAACTTCCCCCTGTGATGCTTCAGCTTGAATGGCTGACAGTTTTGCAAAATCAAACAAATCAGTACTCTTGTAGTTTGTTGCTGTCAACATACAAAGATGTTTACAACAATTTACTACTGCTTCTTTAGCAGCTTGGTCTGCTAAGTTGTTACCTTTTGTAACAACATTTATTACTTTTTGATGTGCACAACATTTGATTACAGACAGCTTTTTAGGTAACAAAAGTGCATCTAACAATGATTTTATGTACCCTGAATTTTTAATTTGATTTCCTGAAGAGGTTAAAAACTCTCTCTCTCTCTCTCTCCAAAGTTGCCCAAAGTCATGTACCACTCCGAAAGCATAATGGCTGTCTGTAAATATATTGGCCACCTTGTCTTTGGCTAACTCACAGGCTTTTTGCAAAGCCACTCACTCAGCTATTTGAGCAGAGTGAACACCCTCTAATCTTTGTTGCAACAATATTGTTTCCTTGGTGCAGACTGCTATTCCTGAGATCAACTTTCCTGTTTGATCTCTTCCATAGGAACCATCGACAAACAGATGCATGTCAGCATTGGTTATAGGAGTGTCCTTTAACTCCTCCCTAGGAGAAAGCAAATAGTTAGTTACACACACACAATCATGTTCTTCACCATCCTCAGCAGTAGGCAACAGAGATGCAGGATTTAGAACAGGACAGCAGATCACAGACATAAGTGGATCAGAAAGAAGTGTAAGTTCATATTTAGTTAGACGTGCAGTCAAGAATGGTTGAGTTTTCATTTTAAACAAAACAGATGATACAGAATGAGGGACAGCTATTGTAAGATTATGCCTGAGCACCAGCGATTGTGCAAGAATAACTAGAATGGCAGCAGTGGCAACTGCCCTTAAACAAGGTGGAAAACCTTTTGCAACAGAATCAAGTGCTGTGCTGTAATAAGTTAATGGACAATAGCTGTACCCATGTTTTTGGGCAAGTACTCCTTGAGCAAATCCATTTCTTTCATGACAAAATAAAATAAAAGGTTTATTATAATCTGGTAACCCCAAAGTTGGGGCAGTAGCTAAGGCTTTCTTCAAGTTTTGAAATGAATTTTCCTCTTCACTGTTCCAAAGGAGAGGCTCTGGTGTATCCTGTTTTAAAAAATTTGTCAAAGGTTTGGCAATTTCTGCATAGTTAGGGATCCACTGTCTACAGTATCCTGTCATACCTAGGAAAGACCTAAACTGTCTCTGAGTAGTCAGACGTGCGACCTTAGATATGGCATAAATACAAGATGGTAACACTTGCCTGCTACCCTGGGATATTAAATGACCAATATAATATACCACAATTGCAGTTTTTCTATAGACACTTTGTGTCCCTTTTCTGCAAGGATAGTCAGAAGATGCAAGGTATCTTGCTGACATTGCTGAAAGGAGTTTGATACTATTAGTAAATCATCTACATATTGTACTAACACAGACCCACCCAGAAATGTCACATTCTCCAAATCTTTTTTTAGATTTTGAGAAAGTAATGAAGGAGATTCAGTATATCCTTATAGCAACCGTGTCCATGTATATTCCTGTCCATGATAAGTGAAAGCAAACAGAAACTAACTGTCAGGGTGAATAGGTATAGAAAAGAATGCTGAACATAAATCTATCACAGAAAAGTAACTAGCTGTAGGTGTTATGCAACTCAGTATTGTTGCTGGATTTGTAACAACAGGAAAAGTAGGCAGTATTGCATTATTTACAACCCTTAAGTCTTGTACAAATCCATAAATATCCTTCCCTGGCCTTTTCACTGGAGAAATAGGAGTATTACAAGGGCTTTTAGCTGGTATCATCATTCCTTGCTGTGTTAGAGACTGAGTTACAGATTTGATTCCCTGTTCTGCTTCTGGCTTTAGTGGATATTGTGGAACTTTGGGGACAGGTTTTGATGGATTTAATTGTATTTTTACTGTTTCTGCTGATTTCAATATACCTACTTTATTTGCATGCTTAGTCAACAAGTTGTCAGGTACCTGCTGTAGTAACTCTCCATCTGCCTGTATAATTCCAGCAGGCTGTTCCACAGCTTTTGCTAAATCTGCCAATACTTCCCCCTCTGATTCTGTTGGAACATTTAGATAGACCCCTTCTGGGGTACAGTAAATAGTACAACCCAGCTTGCATAACAAATCTTTTCCTAGTAGGATTACTGGTACAGTAGTACTCAAAAGGAAAGAATGCTTTTCTTCGATCGTCCCTAAAGAAATGGGGATGGGTTCTGAAACAGGATACGTAACAGTAGCATTTGTCACACAAACTGACTTTACTTTGTTTTTATACTGGTATTTAACTGTCTGAAGTTACTTTTAATACAGTCCTAGTGTTGCCAGTTTTACCAAGAATAGAATTAGCTTTGCATTTATTTCTACTTTAACACAAGGTCCTTTTTGATTCAGTGGCAGCAAAGGGATTAAGATTTATTTTTGTTTTATTACCCTGCCATAGTCGGTATGGTGATTTGCAGCACTTAGTATGAACTTTAAGTCTTTTTCCTGCCAGTCTATAAGCACTTGTTTTATTTGATTTTTGTACAGGGTTTGCAAACCCTGCATGAAGGCAGCTGCAATAGCTGGTTTAGCTTGTTCATTTGGATCTGGCATTTCTAAATGTTTAGCAAACACTGCTTTAAGATGACTCAAATAATCTGCAGGGGCTTTCTCTTTATTTTGCCTATATGCCTTACACACTTATGTAATTTACCAGTGCTATCCTTTTATTTATTAGTGCATTTCCTGTGGGAATAAAATTTATTTTAGCCTTTTCAAGTAACTGTATTTTTATTTTATTGGAGTAACTTCGAAGCATCTGGTTTAAATTTGTCAAAGTAGGGTTGTAATAGTTTTTTTTTCTCTATTCCTCCTTAAACCTTTATGGATGTTTTTTTTTTTCTCTTCTTTCAGTTAGAAAACATTTAGACATAGTATGCAATTTAGCATTAGCCCCCCCATTTTTTTTTAAAGGTGCCAAAAAAAATTTCCACAGAGGCAATAGCCTGTTGTCCTACCGTATCATGTGAGTGCTTGTGATGAGCCACAGGAGTGTCAAACACTAGTGCTCCTGTTGGAAAAGTAGAAGCTTGTTGAGAATTATAGGAAGAAGGAAGGAAAAAACTTTTTAACTGTAGATGCTGTTCTAAAGATGACAGCTAGCAGCAGAATTAAGTTGAGATGTAACAGTAATATGCTGACCTTGTGCTAAAAAAATGCAAAGGTCTGAGAAACAGCAGAATTTTGTACAGGAGCCACCCGTACTGGTACATATGGGGGCGGGGTGCAGTAGCTGCTGGAGGATTATTATTCTCTTTAGATGTTTTTGCTTTTTGGCCATTTTCAGTTTGTTTCAAATCTGCTAAGACAGGATAAAGGGATCCCTTTTTACTGGTATGTACTGCCTTTTTAACCTCTTTTACTTGTTGAAACAATTTCTTATTAACATCCTGCAACCCTCTTAATGCTGACTCCTTTTCCCTTTTCACTACTTCACTGTACCAAGAATAAAATGCTGTCATTTGTTCCCCACTTAATTTGCTTTTCTTTTCTTCCAAAATACCTTTCAATGTCAGCAATTTAATCTTATCATAAGTTCCATTTAATGGAAATATGCCACCAGCACAATTCTTAGTAAGCTGAAACTAGTCATGCAGATATTTACAACTTTCCTTCCTATAATTAAAATACATAAAATATGCAGGTGTTCCCCTTTCAGGGATGTGGTCTTGCTTGCTTATCTTTGCTCCCATTTTCTTATGTTATAAATCAGTAATAATAAAAATGTTAGGCTTACCTTACAACTCCTGGATCCTGGCAGTTCCAAAGACAGAAAATAACTGTAGTAATCCACAGACCATAGAGGGAGGGAAAGGTAGGAAGTGTGTCACTGTGCAGCAACAGAGGAGAGGAGAGGTTTCGATCAGCCTTTTCCCACAGCACCGCCTTCCTTTCATCCATGCGAGAGCTCAAAAGTTACAGCTCCTGCATTGCGGTCGGGATAAAGGGGCAGATAGGTACTGTGTCCAGAACTGACCACTCTTTCGGATCCTCTGAGGGTACTTTCACACAATCACACTATTAAGTCCCAACGTGCTTTTGGGCTCATGAATTTATTTTAACAACACATACCTCTATGTCCTATCATGCGGTAGGTTCATGAATTTGTTTTAACAGTATATAGTCTATGTCCCAATCATGTTCTGGGATCATGAACTTGTTGTATAGCTATGTCCCAATCATGCGGTGGGCTCATGAACTTGTTTTAACTTTACAGTCTACATTCCAATCATGCTGTGGGCTCATGACCTTGTTTTAACTTTACAGTCTACGTCCCAATCATGCAGTGGGCTCATAACCTTGTTTTAACTTTATTTTTAATTTTTAACTTTTTCTTTCCTTTCTCTCATACATTCATACATTGACAGAATAAAAACATCTCTCATACTTCTTACCTTTCAATCCAGAGGGTACCGCCCTTCACACAAGGCACCTCCTTGTGCTAATTTGTCCTTTACTGTATGTGCACATACATTTACTATACTCATTTACTGTGGGGTCCTCCCACTATTACTTGTATATCTTACAACCATTCAGTCAAACAAAAACACAGTCATGCACTTATACTACAAACACAGTCATGAAGTTATACTACAAACATAGTCATGCACTTACACTGGCTAAAATTGTCTAAAAAGAAAAAAAAAACACAAACCAATCCTTTTCCCCTTACAAAACAATTTCCCTGCCAAGGCTAGTATGCTTGCACACCCTGAATATCTGCACATCTCAGTCTCTGACTATTCCATACAAAGCAGTGTGGAATTCACAGAAAATCTGTGATGGGCCCTATTCCAGAACTACCCTGCAGCAATACCAAAGTTCAGATCCAGAGAACGGCACCAAATTGTTAAAGTCATAATTAAATAACATTAAGAATTTACCTTATATGCCTTTAGTCAGGAACAACACTTCAGGATGTGCAAACACAAATTTTATTTTTACAGCACTGGGAGTTATTCTTCATAATTCTTGATGAAGCATTCCCACTTTACATACAAAAACTGTACTTTTATACATTTTCTTATCGAACTGCTCATGCAGTTTCATGACGTTATAATGATTTTGTCCTATAGAAAACTTTGGAAATGTTCTCATCCCTCGTGATTTTCACCTCAGACTTCACGTGAGCACTTTCCTATACATGATTCACCTTCTTCCAAAGGGTCTTGTTTCTGACCTTGGATGTTTCAAACCTGCTTTAGCAACAATGCACTCCTAGCCTGGAGGAGTCAGGCTAACAAATTCCTTTTTGTAATAACTGCATGCCTCACTTCATGCAACACGTACTATTCTCTCTTATTACATACTAAAAGAATGCAGTTTAAAATGAACAGTAATACTGTGACTTATGAAGCTGTATTTTTCCCAGCCCTGCATACAAATTATATTTGCTTTTTAACAATCATATTATAGCATCATTAATAAGCTGAAATTAATATACATTTTAATAAGCTGGTCTTGTCCCATAACAGATATTTTAGTGTTTTGAGCTTCTAAAGTGAATCCATATAAATATATATATATATATATATATATATATATATATATAAACATACATCTCAATCTCTCCCATATATCTTCATAACACACACACACACACACACACACACATATATATATATATATATATATATATATATATATATATATATATATATATATATATTTCATACACACACACAGCTACATTTATATATACATCCCTGTTATATACAGAAATTATGTGTGTGGATGTCTGTATTGTCCTACATACCCTAATACTGGTGAGTAAAGCTGTTCTATCACACATTTATAATGTTGCTCAAAGGATCCAAAGTAAGGGCTCAGCAGTACATAATGCACTTACCTATAGACCCCTGTGCCTATGGGGTTTCACCACATAGCAGCAAGACATGAACATGTGGTGTAATGTATAATGTTGTTTATGCACACATGGACAGGGCACATTTTTCCTGCTTACCAAATCCAAGTGCAAACAGACTGATATGGCCATACTGGTAACTGTAGACACATAGCTAGGATAATAAGAGTTATCTCACTGCTGGGATACTACATGCAGATAACCTGGTGCATGTGTGTATATCCATATGGCATAAATATGATCACCTCAGTAACTTACAAAGAGGTAAGGTTTTGCAGAATTTTAGTTGTAGCAGGTGATGTGGCCCTCCAAATGCCTGAGCACAACTTGGCCTGCTGATGTCATCAAGCATAATATGTCCTAAACCGATAGTACTATCAGACATGAGGTGTGTTGCGTGCATCACTCACTGTGATCTGTACTGTGTACCATTACATAGGTTCATAGTTGTGTACTAGGCTAATGGCCCTGGAGCCTTTACAAGCCTAGCCCATAGAACTGCTCTGGCATCATGCTGCGTGACATTAGTTCCCAGTGCTTCTATCAAGTAGAGCCACTGTAGTGATCCCCAGGGTGAACTTTCTATTTCCCATCCACTCATCAAGATTTCTGTTGAAGAGGGCCAGAGAGGTGCTCTGCTTGACATGTACGGGAAGTCTATTCCAGAGCATGGGCAGTCTCTGGGTTATAAACCTGTCCCTCCAGCATATTCTGTTGATTGTGGTAATGAGGTTGAGGTCTCTAGAGCATGTGGTGCAGAGGGATTGGGATTTCTTTAGATGTAGCATTTCTAACAGAGCTGGGTCAGACATGGTTTTGTAAGTCAAGCAGAGATCGAATCTTAGTAGATGATATGAAACAGAGAATAGGTGGAGTTTTTTGAGTCTGTCTGTGTAGGACATGTGTTGAAGGCCTAGGATGTTCTTCGTGTTTCACTGTTGCAGTCATTACATTTGGGTAATCGGCTGGCAGGTTGCCCTCAGTCGGCCTGAATAACAAAGTCTTGGGTCCTGTGTTAGTTGCTGTCTCCTCTTTCATGAAATCAGGTCATCAGGGGTATAAAACATGCAGCCGATGCCATTTCATTCAGTCTTTCTTGCCGCGCGGTGCCCGAAGCATAAGCAGTTTGCAAGTGCCGGTCGGCCAACTCCTGAAATTTTCGTATTCGAGTTTCAGAACCGAAGTCTTCAAACTAAAGCTAAGTTTATAGCCTGCTACAGACCACCCTCCCAAATCCAGGAACTCCACTTGGCCTTCCTGAGAACACTGGAAAATATGAAGGTCTCTCCAAACACCATTATATTGGGCGACTTCAACTACCCAGACATAGACTGGGAGCATTACTCTAGCTCCAACACCCTAGCCCAAAGGTTCCTAGAATTTATAAACTCAAATGCTATGGAACAACTTGTTACCACTCCCACAAGAGGGGAAAACATACTGGACCTGATCATCACCAACATGGGGACTCTATGCTCCAGACCAGAAGTGTATCCCTCACTGGTAAGATAAGACCATAAACTAATCTCACTGGATATTCACATCCCGACCCCACCCCCTGCCCAGAAAAACCACAGTGAAAAACTTCTCTAAAGCAAATTTCACACTCCTCAAAACCGAGGTGGAATCCTTCAAAGCCCCCGGGCCTGTGGAAAATACGGCCCAGACCGCAGAATCCTTTATAAACGCATTCTATGAACACCTTCAGGAATGCATGGATCATGCAATCCCAAATAAAACCAAGACCCAATCCCCCAAAGGCAGACGTCCTGTCTGGTGGACCCCAGCCATAAACAAACTATACAATAGAAGGAGGAAGCTACTACATGATAGAGCAAAATCCCAAAAAGGGAAGGCATCTCTGATCAGTATTAGCAAAAAACTATGGGCACTCATAAAATCGTCTAAGGCCTGCTTTGAAAGAAAAATTGCACAGGACACTGAGGATAATCACAAGGCTTTCTTTAGTTATGTTAGGAACCTGGGTGGGAATTCCCAGATATGCTCAGAATTAGTCCAAAATGACAAAAAATACACCGAACCCACAGACATTGCCAACATCCTAGCTGACAGGTTCAGCGCAAACTTCTCCCCCCCTCCCCACCAAAAGGGCAGATATCTATCCCAACAAAGTGCTGCCCCCCTGACATCTCAGATGCTCAGGTAAGAGCCGCCCTCTCCAAAGCAAAAAACACAGCATCAATGGGACCAGACGGTGTCCCAGGCTGCATCCTACATGAACTCCAAGAAGGGCTAAACCCAAACTTAAAACTACTGTTCAATCTCAGCCTTACTACAGGATATGTACCCAAAGAGTGGCGTACAGCAACGGTGGTCCCTCTCCACAAAGGTGGTGCCTCAATGGATCCCGGAAACTATCGCCCCATAAGCCTGGCTAGCTTGGTCTGCAAAGCTATGGAAAGGATCATCATGGACCTTATAAATAAAGATATTGGGGACCTACAGACACTGGATCCTACCCAGTTTGGCTTTGTTAAGGGCAGATCCTGCCTCTTAAACCTGGTCGATTTCTTTGAAACAGTCACCAAGGCCATTGACGAGGGGAAGGTGGTCCACACAGCCTATCTGGACCTCGCAAAAGCCTTCGATACAGTACCCCACTCAGGCATTATAGATAAGCTCACCAGCTTAAATATAACCCCCTATGTCACTAGATGGGTTGCAAACTGGCTCAAGGACAGAACCCACATGGTTAGAATTGCTGAAGCCATGTCAGACTCCAAACCAGTTACAAGTGGCATCCCACAAGGCTCAGTCCTGGGACCTCTCTTGTTCGGTATATATTTCTCAGCGGTACAGGCCAACACGGAAGGACTGTGGCCGAACAAGTTCACAGATGACTGCAAACTGGGCGCCATAATCGACTCTCCAGCCGACACAAGCATCCTCCAAAAGGGCCTCATAGAAACAGACAACTGGTGCCAGAGCCATGGCCTCAAGCTAAACACCAAAAAGTGTATAGTCATCCCCTTTGGCAAAAACAAAGTGCCCACAAATTACCACATAAGTGGTAATCCATTAAGTACGGAAGAAGTAATTAGGGACCTGGGGACCCAAGTTGATAGCAATCTCTCATTTGACAACCACGTGGCCAAAGTGGTTAGAAAACATTTTATATAGCCCACCTAATCATGAAGGGATTCACATCTAGATCAGGGGAGGTCATCATGCCTCTTTACTCATCCCTCATCAGGCCCATAATTGAGTACAATGCCCCTTTTGGGATGTACCTTACCAGACACCTGCAGCAACTGGAAAGACCCCAAAAGTACCTCACCAAGAGGATCAAAGGGCTCAAACAGATGCCATATGCTGCCCGGTTAAAGAAACTCCAGCTCTACTCAGTGGCATACCGCCTGCTCAGAGGCGATCTGTGCCTGACATATAAAGGCATGTCCAACCCAGAATTAATGGACATGCTGCACCTCAGAAAATCCAAATCCCATCGAGCTATGCGCGCGAGAGACTTGAACCTCAGCACTGAAATAAATAGGACATGCTGGAGGGACAGATTCATAACCCAGAGGCTCCCTTCACTCTGGAATAAAATCCCAGTCCAGGTTAGGCAGAGTCCCTCATTGACTCTCTTCAAGAGGAATCTTGATGAGTGGATGGGGGATCGTAGGTTTACCCCGGGTATCACTTCTGTGTCACTGTTAGACAGATGCACAGTATACTAACCTCGAAAAAGGGCATAGCAAAATTAATTTAAAATGGGTGGCAAAAACCAAACACACTCTGGCTAGGCTTATAAATGCCCTAGGGCAGATAGCCTAGTATGAACCTATGAAGTACCCCGTTGGGGAAACTTTTTCTTGCTCCTTACCGATGTCAGTAAAAGTTAATAATTGCATTACTTGTGGGAAGCAAATACCTCATAAGAATTTTCATTTGTACTGTATTCCTTGCCTAGGCCCAGATCACAATGTGCCTTGCTGTCAGTTTTGTGCTAGATTTAACCAACGCACTATTAAGCGTTGGTATATTTTTGCTTCTAAATATTTTGGTTCAAGATTTAATTATCCTGAAATGTCGCCGGTTAGCAAGCCGACTACCAGAGTTCACAAAAAACGCAAAGAAAAAGACAGAAACAGACCATCAAGGTCCAAAACTGACGACAAAACTTCTAAGCCAGTCGCCGGTTTGCCGGTACTCAATGAGGCACTTTCGCAGCCCCTGATGCCTGCTACTTTTGAGTCGCAGGCGTCTACCGAGACCCATTCGGAGTCCGATATGCTGCGGAATTCTCAGAGTATTGAACCCACGGATGTCTCTCCCTTGGATGGGTCCGGAGCCACTGAGCAGGCACCAGCTTCTGAGGGTGTTTTCAGGCCTCAACATTTTTATATTAAACTGATGCCAGCAACAAAAATAAGGTCAAAAACATCTTCTGTATCTAAAAAAACAATGCATGAGCCACGTGCTCAGGCCCCTATGCCTAAAAAACAGATGATTAAAATGGCTGAGGATTTAATTACCTTGATCAGGGGTTCCCAACCCCCCCCCCCCACTAATTGGCCTAGGCAAGGCACTGATTATGAATCTTCAGATCAGGTTTCCATTTCTTCTGATTCCTCTTCTGATCAGGAATTTTATATTCCACCCTATGAGGATTCTGATGCAGAGGAATCCATCCCATCTGCATCTCCTCCTGAGGATTACTCTTTTGGAGAGACTTTGCATACTTTAAGAGAACATTTTCACTGGGAGAGTCAGGACTTCTCTGAATCAAAAAAGAGGCTCAGGGATTTCCTTCTCCTTCCTCAGCATAGGCCTTTGGCAATACCTCCTGTATTAGACATTGTTGATGATGTGTTTTCGGAATCAAGCATGGCTCCTGATTCCCTGCCTCCGGCTCCTAGTAAGCCAGACAGATATTACAGGGTTCCTGACTCTCACAAATTTCTATTCAAAAATCCTGCTGCTGATCCTGAGACTATTTCTCTGGGTCCCAAGGGTGTAAAGGCCTCTACAGCCAAAAATCCTAACCCCTCTGATAGAGATTCCAGGGCGCTGGATAGATGGGGAAAGAAGGTTTATATGTCTGCAACCTTGGCAATCAGGGCCTTAAACTGCCAGTTTCATATGCTTAAATATCAGCAGCATGTTATGGGCTTACTGAAACAGAAAATGCTGTTTATTTCTGACTGTGTGGAAAATAAAGAGTTACAGGAATTATTGCATTCAGCAGAACAGGTTGGAAAGCATACTTTGAAATGTGGTTTTGATTCCTTGGAGGCCTCTTATAGGGCTGCCATTACTGGATCTGTGATTAGAAGGCATGCCTGTCTGAAGGAGCAAAATCTGCCTGATCATGTTACAGCTAAATTGTTGGATGCCCCTTTGCAGCATGATACTCTGGTAATAAGGCAGGAGAGGTTTTAAAGAAAATGGAAGACAAAGCTAAATCTATGCAAACTGTAAAAGATTTCTTGCAAGTGCAGCCACCCAGGTTCAGTAGACACTGGCCTACTAAAAATTGGTCCTTTCCTGTGTCCAACAGAGCCACTCAAGGCAAATCCAGGTGCTCAAAAGGCTCCAGATATCAATCACAGGGTTCTTACAGGTCAAAGCAATGGGGTGCTTCCACCTCCAAATCTGGAGGAAACAAAGCGCAACCCTGCAGTAAGCAGTCTCAATGACTTTCCTCTACAATCACCAAGCACTTATCTTTTGGCAGCCCCCTTGGGGGGAAAACTAGCACTTCATGCTCAAAATTGGCAGTTAATTACCCAGGCCAAGTGGGTATTAAACATATTATCCCAGGGGTACAGATTTCATTTCCATACTTTGCCAATTCTAAATGGATGGCCAGATCTGCCACAAAACCAGTGGGCAGAGGCCCAGAAACTAGTCATGTCCCTTGTGGATATGGGGGCTATTCAACCAGTACCAGAAAAGGAAAAAGGACAAGGTTTTTATTCAAGACTTTTCCTGGTACCCAGAAAAGACAATTCATGGCATCCAATACTGGACTTATCAATTTTAAACATGTTCCTGGATATTCCAAAATTCAAAATGCTGACTTTATAACAGCTACTGCCTACACTAGGCAGGAATGCTTGGTTAGCAACTCTAGACTTAAAAGAGGCATACCTGAATATCCCAATAAGGGAATCATGCAGAAGATACCTCCGCTTCAAAGCAGGCTTTTTGCATTACCAATTCTCTGCACTGCCCTTTGGCTTATCTACTGTGCCCAGGGTCTTTACAAAGTGCCTGGCACCAGTAATTGCATTCTGCAGACAAAGAAGCATTCAAATTTATCCTTATCTGGACGACTGTCTCATTCAAGCAGAGGACAAGGACACTCTTCTTCAACATCTGGCATTTGTAAAAAGGCTTCTAGCATGCCTAGGGTACACTATAAATGAAAAGAAATCACAACTGGTACCCTCTCAAATAATTATATTCCTGGGTGCAAGCTTGAATACAACTGTCCAGATGGCTTACCTCACACCAGACAAAGGCAACTGACAACATACTTCAAACAAATGGCAACAAAAACCCAGTTATCTGCAAGACAAATTCTGCAGGCTTTGGGGTTCATGGCATCCTGCATTCTACTAATTCCATATGCGAGACTGCATATGAGGAAACTTCAATGGTACCTAACAAGTTTATGGAGTCAACATTGTCACAGTCTGGAAACAATGATTCCTCTCATTCTACGCCTACAACAGGAGTTTTTTTGGTGGGCAGAGACATGTCACCAAAACAAGGGACTGTCATTCACTCTACCCGTGCCACCCAAACTCTAACTGCAGATGCATCAGACTGTGCTTGGGGGGCCCACCTGGCAGGGAGATGCATTCAGGGCAAATGGAGCCCAAACCAAATGCATCTGCATATCAACCAGAAAGAGATGCTAGCTGTTCAGAATGCTCTGACAGCCTTCAAGGACTTACTTCATCCAGGACAACTACTGATAAAGATGGACAACACCACAGTTATGTGGTACACAAACAAGCAGGGGGGTACACATTCCTACCCCTTTTGCAGACTAGCCATGGCCTTGTGGAACACAGCCTTGACTTACCAAATACATCTTCAAGCTCAATTCCTGCCAGGAAACCAAAATACTCTGGCAGATGACCTAAGCAGAAATCTTATGGGCCCGCACGAATGGAAACTGGATCCACAAATCTTCAGCAAGTTAACACAGAAATGGGGGAGCCCAGACATAGATATATTTGCCTCTCCCCAAAATTATCAGTTGGACAAATTCTGCACAAGAACTCATCACAAAAAAGCATGGAAAGTGGATGTCCTATCCTTCAGCTGGAAAAACCTATCAGTCTATGCTTTTCCCCCTCTGCCTCTACTCTCCAAGGTCTTACTAAATGTCAGACAGGAAAAAACAAAAATGATCCTAGTTGCTCCGGACTGGCCTCGCCAGCACTGGTACCCACTTCTAAGGAATATGTCTCAGCTTCCTCCATGGTACTTGCCTCAAATACCTCATCTACTGTCTCAGCAGAACTATCAAATTTTGCACACTCAGCTCCAAACTCTGAATCTTGCAGCATGGCTGATCAACTAATTATTCAAACAACACCTCTCTGTAAATCTGTGATGGATGTCATTTTTGGAAGCCAGAAAGTCTAGTACCAGAAAATCTTATGCTGATAAATGGAAGAGATTCTGTGCTTGGAACCAAGCACAAGGAACAGACACAGCAAAGCCCAACATTCCTCAGATTTTACAATATTTGACTGAGATGCTTGACAAGGGCCTATCTTTTTCTTCAATACAAATCCATGCCTCTGCCATCTCGGCTCATTACAACACAGAGCCTCCCCTCTTTTCTCATCCTGTGCTTAAACAGTATCTTAGAGGGGTCAAAAATTTAAGGCCTCCCAGAAGATCACCAACTCCTGCATGGGACCTCAATTTTGTGCTGGAAAAACTCACCCTGCCTCCTTTTGAACCAGGAGCTACTGCGGATATAACATTTCTATCTTGGAAAACAGCTTTTCTCTTGGCAGTCACTTCGGCAAGAAGGGTTTCAGAACTACAGGCTCTCATGGCAGTGGAGCCTTTTATTATATTTTACCCGGACATGGTGTCCCTCAGGACCAAACCTTCTTTTATGCCTAAGGTAGTATCCAGTGTGGCTCTTAACCAGACCATTCACCTGCCAACATTTTACCCAAATCCACAGAACAAGGGGGAGAGGATTCTGCATTCATTGGATGTACACAGACAGCTAAGATTCTACTTAAACAAGACCAAATCTCTAAGAAAGTCTGAGCAACTACTGGTAGCATTTGCTGCAGGGTCAGAGGGGAAGGCTATATCAAAGCAGACTATCTCTAAGTGGATAAGCCACTGCATTCGATTCTGCTACTTGCACCATGGTAAACCTGTGCCCAAGGGGATCAGATCACATTCCACCAGGGCTGCCTCTACTTCAGCAGCTTTTCTCAGAGGGGTTCCAACCAAAGACATTCTAGAAGCTGCTACTTGGAGCTCTGTTCATACCTTCACAAAGCATTATCATTTGCCTCTCTTCTCCAAATCCAGGGCAGGCTTTGCCACTGCAGTTCTGCAGGGCCTTATAGCCACTCCTAATGCTGTTTAGTTCCATCCTCCCATCCATAGATTTGAGATTCTACCCAAATGTAATGACTGCAACAGTGAAACACGAAGAACATAGCACAGTTGTGTACACTTACCATAAATGCAGTTGTTCGAGTGTATTCACTGTTGCAGTCAGGGCTACCCACCTGCCATCCCCCTTTCTATACCTTTTCTTTCTTTCACTATACGCAAAAGCCTTTGTGGTGTATTTGCTTTGAGTTGAAGGTAAAGTTTATGCTTCTAAAAGTGTATCTATATACTTACTGCTTACTTATATATATATATATATATATATATATATATATATATATATTTTTTTTTTTTTTTTTGCTCCCCTTTTGGGGGGCACCTGACATCTGAGGCAAGAAAAACTGAATAAAATGGCATTGGCTGCATGTTTTATACCCCTGACGACCTGACATCATGGAAGAGGAGACAGCAACCGACGCAGGACCCAAGACTTTGTTATTCAGGCCGACTGAGGGTAACCTGCCAGCAGATTACCCAAATGTAATGACTGCAACAGTGAATACACTCGTACATCTACATTTATGGTAAGTGCACACAACTGTACTATCCTCTTCATGAGGTACTTTTGTGGCCTTTCCAGCTGTTGCATGTGTCTACTGAGATACATGCCAAATGGGGCATTATACGCGATGACTGGCCTAATGAGGGAAGAGTAGAGAGAAATGATGACCTCTTTCTTCCTGGATACAAAACCCTTGGTAGTGAGATGTGCCACAAAGAAGAACTTTCTGACCACAGTGGCGATGTGGTGGTCAAAGGAGAGGATGCTATCAACCTGTGTCCCCAGATCTCTTATAACACCTTCAGTGTTCAGTGGGCTCCAGTTGGTGTGGTAATTAGTGGGAACTGAGTTTTTCCCAAAGGGGATGATGATGTATTTTTTTGTCATTAAGCTTAAGGCCATGGTTTCATCACTAGTCATTGGTCTCAGTGAGGCCTTTCTGTAGGCAAAGTTACATAGGTAAGTGTTCTAATCTACATACAGCCAACTTGCACTATGTGTGTGCCATGCCATGTCCTGTAAGCAGTAATCAGAAGTGGTGCTATCCTCAATGTAGTCATGTTTGTGTGTGTGTCTGTTAGAGCAATTTACATCAGCTTATGGAACCATAGGACATTTGAACCTCACTAGCATAATGGCCATCCATCCATCACAGTCATAGACAACTGTATACCCTTATTTACATGATCAGTACTTATTGCCCCAATCCAAGAGGGACACAGGCAGAAGCCCTGTGGTGAAATGACAGTCGCCCAGACAGTCATACAGATGGCATGTGCTGAGGTGCACTTAGGTGCACTTCTTGCTATTAACCAGGGTTCTGTTGCAAAGGTGGGTTAAAGTCTGCTAGACAATCTCTCCCACCAGCATGTATTGTTAGCATCACATACTAGGTTAATGTCCTTCCAGTGATTAATCCATGTACTATGTCACCTACAGATATGCAGCATTTACAATCAAGCATGGTCACACATTGCTCTGTATGCAAGGCAGAAATCACCTCTGAGTAGTCTATATGCCACAGGCTACAATGACACTCATTTCAAACAATCCTCATTGAACACATGCTGAAGACGTGAAGTTCCCTGGTGAGGGACCATACTGTTGTGTGCAAGTGCCAGTGCTGCTTGGAAAGGTCCATTACCAAATAGCCATTGCACTCAGGTGTTGGCATGCTGAGGGAAGAGTACATGGAGGTTATGAGTATGCCAATTATGGGTGATTGTGCCATCAGCTATGACACATGATTCCCATCATACCACTGGAGAGACATGGTGATCTCAGGCACATTAGGTGTAAATCTTCATGGCCAGGTCTGTGTGGCCAGGTCTGTCACCCCTGAGTATGTACATCACATGTTGCGAATGATGTGCTACTTACCAGGTGCATAGATGTTAGTGATGGAAATGATACTACATAGATATTTGCATGGAGTTTATGGCCATTACTATGTCAACAGGCATTTGTTCAGCAATACCCTCTTGTAGGATATTGACATAACTCACACACTCCATGAGTGCTCACACTTTGCAGGCATCAGCCAACACTGTTAGCCACAGACAGTCAGTTTTCACTTGTATCATGGTTAAATGGATTCCAAGCAGTAGAAAACCCAGGACTGAGCCTGTTGAACACTTCTGCTGACAGATCACCTATTGGAGGTGGATGTCCCTATGCTGAGTATGTGTGCCATTAATGGGCCACTAAATGACCCTTACAATGATAGTAAGGTGGATGCCTAAGTGCTTTCTTTGTACATGATGCCTGAGTGGAGGATACTGTCAGATGGCTTGGCTCAGTCCAGGGGGTTGTATGCCCTGATGTCCCCTCACCCAGATCCTTGGTGACTTCCTCAGAAATGTCCACCAGGTTTAACAGTCATAATCCCCCTGTCAGACATCCAAAAATAATTATAGTCAACTGTGTGTAGATCACATATATGTGTGCTTATCTGCTCCATGATTAATGTCCCTATGGCCATACAGATATGGATATTCAGGCAAAGATGCCTATAGTTCTGGTGGCCAGTGCATGCACCACCTCTGTGCAAGGGTATAACAGTTGACATTGTCCAGTCAGCTGGGGTTCAGCCAGTGGTTTCAGTATGATTGCAATATGTTCCCAATAGTTTTAGTAATTCATGACACATCCCATGTAGGATGCAGCCTTGGATGTTAGCATGTCCAATAGATGCTGTGTATCCTCCATAGACAGGCCGTTTATGACCTTCTCTGTGGATATGCAAGTTATGGGACAGGTTGTAGGAATGTCATGTGTCACATGTGGTGGAGACAGGGGAATAATATTGATACCAAATATGTGGGACTACAGGTTATCTATGGGTACAGACCCATTCTATGTTGTGTCATTAAGTATGAGTTCACCGACAATCTGGGCCTGTGCATTGAGGTTACACATGTAACTACACTGTGGGCTGTGGTTCTGCTTTGTGTGGGTGGCCAATTTTTGTCACTTACTGTGTCTACACAGCATCACTACACCATGTGGTTGTTGTAGTTGAGGAGGTTATGTCACCATTTTGGGGGGCACCCTCACCACAACTGTCACACAGCAGTGTCCACCTCCTATTGTACAGCCTGATAATGGCAGTTGTCCACCACGTAGGTCTGCTGTGCCATGAGGAGCCTGTATTCCTCCTGTCACGTACAGCCGAGTTCATGCAGTTGTAATGCTGCTGGCATAATGCATGGTATATAGCTCTGCATACATGCCATCCCATCAGAAGGGGGAGGTGAAGTCAAGCCAAGTAAACCATCCCGCAGGAGGTAATAAATGGCTTTGTTGAAATATATGTCTGTATTGTCTGCAAGGGGGGGGGTTAGTGCTAGTAGTTTTAATGACATTTATCTGTGGTCAGATCCCACCAGGGAGGACCTCACATTGGGGGGGTCTGCAGTAGTTACCCATATTGGTAAACACATGTTGCAATATGTTGGTTCCCCTTCGGGGGATGTCACAGCACTGTTCCAGGACATTGTAGTTAAGGACATAGACTAACCTTTGGGCAAGTGAGCTGCAGCATGACTAAGCAACAAAGCTGGTGGTCACTTAATACCACCCCATAACATGGTGTACTGATATATCTTGGTAGACACGTGTACATACAATGTCTGGATACATGGAGCTGCTCCAGTAGCTGGCTATTGCATGATTATGTGCCCTTCCAGTACTGAATGGCACCTGCATTGTCTCTGGGAAATCACACTGTTTCACAAAATCTGGATGTGTATCTATACTTAATGAGTATGTATACACCACATGCATTACTTTGAACACTGTCATTTTGAGGTGTGAAGTTGTTGACAGACATGTAGTCTGGTATGGCTGTGATGCTGTCCACAGCCTTTAACCAAATGTCCTTGACTGCACACATGTCTGCATAATCCAGGGTGGGGACACATTCCATTGAGTGGGTTTCAGTGTTTCCATACCCACCATGTAGCAGCATACCCATGATGTTGTATAAAGATGGTGTTCTCATTGCCAACTTTTCCCTGAACAGTACTTCTAAATTGCATTGTGAAGCTGTCAGTAGCCATGGCCATTACTCCAAATCTCAGGGGTGAGAGATGAACCCCACCACTAGTGAAACATTGATGTCTGTTGAGGAAGGCATCCCGGCAGACATGTTGTAGATCCCCTGACAATGACATCACACACTAAGGCAATTATTGACTTCCATCAATTTCCATGTGTATGGAGCCGTCATCCCAGGCGAGTGTCAACTGCAGCTGAAAGGTATGCATATACCCAAGAGAGACACAGACTGGCTAAGCACAGTTATGTGTTTGCATACAGGCCAGTGACATATGTCCACAGTCATTGACAACTGCAGGAACTATGATGTCAGCATTATGTTAACTGATATCCCTTGATTTGTGGCAGTGTGGTAAGGCCTATTGTTTCAACCCACAGACAGCTATCTGTGACCTGTTCCATATGTAGCCACTTGATACAGATATCAATGTGTCTCACAATGTAATCACCTTTGACTATGAGGTGTGATTTTGTGTTTTGCTTCTGGTGTTTGACCGGTGAGAGAGTGGTACATGCAGTATTATGTGTACTGTGCATTCCAGAGGCAGTATGTTCTGAGGTGTCTATTTGGCACTGTGTCTGATAAGGAGCTGCACACATGCAGGTTTGTGTGGTGATGTGGGTGTAGGTGGTGCAGGATATGAGCTGTGCATGTTGGCATAATAATCATTGCCATATGTAATGACTGCTGTTGGAGACACCATGGCAGCAAGGTTGGAAATGTAATCACATCTGTCACACATTGTATTCATGTGTAATAGGAGTAGAGGGGTGGGGACACTCCCAACACCTCAGCAGCAGGTCCTGCAAAGGTAGGGTAATGCTGCCACACCTTTGGGGTTGACAGTCTGATATGTAGTGTTTGTAGGCACTCCTTGCAGTGAAGATGTTGATGCCCATGAATGCTTAGTGGACTTGTTCAACTTTGCTGACATTACATTGGCCTTACAAGCATATGATGCCTTTCAAGCAACTAGACAGCACACTGGTTGTTGTGTGGTATGATGGGAGCACAGACGTGTGTCGGGTACACAACTGTACAGTATGACATGCCTAGGACATTTGGCAGGTGGACATACATTGACCAAAGGTGGCCAGTCTGCTGCAGTAGGCCTCATAGCCATGTCATGCAGATATGCATGTGTAATGTGTTGAAGGGCAGGATGCATGAAGTGCTGTGAAACTGTGACCTACAATGGCTCACCAGCAGTGTGCTGATTGTTACAACAAGACTGGACATCTATGTCAATGGACATTGTATATTATATTGTGGCACTACAATAGTGCTACTAATCTCCCTCTTGTCAATTCCCACCCTGGAACAGATGGTATAACACATGCAAAAGTCAACTGATTGCCCAAGTTGCTAATCAAGGCATCTACTTTGAAAAGGGTATGTGAAGCCTACAAAGCCTTTTATAATGTGGGACAGCCATGTGGATGAACAACAGGCTGTGTCCTGCTTGTCATCATGGGCTTTATAGTACCATTTTGAGTGTGATGACAGAAAATGTATCGGAGCATGGTATCCTATGTGAGAGTGGTGTCAGTGAGACCAGCATTAGTAGTTGCCAGGCATCGGCAATTCTGTGGACTCCCCTGCTTTCCACAGTCTTTACAAGGTAATTGTGTCTTTCCAGTACATACCACTTGGGTAGTGTCCAGCTGCAGAATATCTGTGTAAAACCCCCACCTTACCCTTAAAGGGTATACATATTACACTTCTCTAATGTGTTTGTCTGCACTCTGTACACACACCTTGGATGACTCTTTTCTTGGAACATGCTGGAAGCAACTGTAATACTTAGTTGCACAAAGGACAACTAGCATGTAGTGCCAAGCAGTGTCTCCAGATCTCTGAGTCATGTGACATGAAATGCTATGAAAGGAGTTAGCATAGATACGAGCAGTAACACTGCCGTACACCTACTGACACTGGACCACACACTGTTAGTTATGCTCAAGGCCAAATCATACCTACCGACTCTAACTGAAGGACCGGATTGAGTGTTACACTATGCAATGGATGATGGGAATATTACTTTACCTACCATGGCCTGACAAGGTGTTTAATATTAAGCCAGCAGGTCTTGCTGGAAACTCTGTAGATTATCTACCGAGTGTTATGTCAGCTGTTGGGTAGGCAAGTGTCTGACAGTCATAATCTGGGAAGATACCATTGGGAGACCTAAACTGCAATGACAAAAGTCAACCGTGGATTTTCCCAGACATCATTGATGGTATACCCCTTCTAGGTATTCCCTCTTTGCAGTCACAGCCACTGTCAGTACCCTCGGACTGGCTACATTAGCAGATGATTGCATATCAAGAGCTGTCATTGAATCCCACACAGAACCAGCAGTTATCCAGGATGGCCTGAGACACACATTCAGTTGTTCTCTGAGCCGCTAACAAATACTAAATGCCAATGACTTCACAATACTATCCTTTGGAAAGTCATCCACCCATGGGAAATATAGTAGTGTCTGCACACTGCACACAGTTGAGCCATTAATCATGGACATATGTACACAGGGAGAAATATAGCCTTTGACTTTCAGGGGTCGGTTTGATGTGGGGATGCATTCAGTATTCCACATCATAAACAGACAGGTCTGTGATGTAACTCTCAGACTGTCATTGCCATACTGAAGGTGGCACTCATCACACCCATCATTGTGTACAATGGCAGGCCTCCTACGAGCACCCTATCAATCCACCTGTGTGGAACCTTGCCAGCTCTCTGGCTATGACCAGTGTTTACATTCACTGCAGCCATAGTTTCCACATGTTCGTGTTCAATGTCCCCACCCTTTGACCGTCCAATATCTGTGGCCTGTGGGGACTGGGTATATGTAGGCAGTGACAATGAGGGCAGAAGAGTGATGACCACTATCAACATCAGAGTCTGAAGAGACACTGACATCAGGTTGTGTAGGGGGCAGAGATCAACCCCCCCCAGTCACTTGTGATAAAAAAGGGAAAAGCAGTACATTAATACCTGCACTATTATGCTCTGCAGTACTATGTTGCAATAAGTGTACAGCTCTATACACTGTTGGCACTATTACAGACCTGTTGAAACCCCAACCATATAGTAGGACAAGGGGGCATTATTATTCCCCAAAACAGCTGTAGTTACTTGTAAAGAAAAGCTCTGTACACAGCAATCTCATCAGCAAAAATGGGGCACATTTTTGACATTTGTGAAGACTCTGCATAATTGACACATATGGCAATCTGCAATGTCCTGCCAGTACTATTGCATCTATCAGTGTGGTGACACCTACAAGGCATACATATGACTCTAACATGTGTACAGTCATATACTATCTGTGCAGCTGGTAATCATGCTGACAGTGGAGCACTCCAGGCATTTCTGTAAACCTACATCTATAACAAAACAGTGTTGTGCTTACCAGGAGCAAGACCATGCCCTTGTCTGATGCCCGACAGACCTGTGAAAAGGAGAGGGAGAGGTAATGTCAGTAACACCACATATTGCACCACAGCAAGGTAATACAGACATATAGCTCACATTTACAGTAAATACTGTGATAATTATAGTATCGGTCAACATCCGAGCAGGAGAGTCAACCTCCAGTTAAACCCTTCCCCCCACAAAGAACACAGACCTAACATCCAAGAGTATGTACACCCTGACACACTGAATGTTACAGTATTGCAATGGTGATCAAACTAAGCTTCCCTACGTGCTACTCTGCCATGGAAACTGTGGCACCCACATCTATGATGTATGGTGTGATGGATGCCTGGGTGCTGTTGTGTGTGCCTAGGTTCACCAGGAATTCCTCAGTGGCTGAGAGTGGTTGTTCTGCTGCAGGCCTTCCACCCATGATGCCATCATCCCTAGCTACATCTGCTGCTCTTCTGCATGCAGCATTGATCATTTCAGTTGCGCAGTGTCGAATCTGCTCATATGTCCTGCTCTGAGTACCTGTAGCATTCATGTCACTGAGAATGTCAGCCAACAATGCTGCCCGCTGTTCCCTGTTTTGCCTTCCCCTGGACAGTAGGAGTTCATGGTGATGCCGGTGGCCTTTAAATATAATCTCATTCTTTGCATCCGTAAAAGGTGCACAGAGTCTTGGATACATGTGTCCTGAAAGACAACAGAATGGGAACACATGTCAGGATCACATATGTGTAAGTACACAATGTTGAGAACAGAATGGCTGGAGTATCTACTGCTTGATCAGACATGTCATATTCCACAGTGTGCAAACTTACTAAGTGTGTGGATACAACTAAGATAATAGTGATAGTCAGCTATTCATGTGTGTACCATGACAGATACTGCTGTATGGTCATACACTCAACACTGGAGTCTATTGTAGTCTGTTCCATAGGGGCAACCCTCCAGATAATATGTCAAAACAACAGTGCCAAACAAATAACAGTGTGCTGTTACAACCACTTTAAAGGGACAGTGCCAACAGACTTGTGTGCCACATTGACAAAAAGCTTTCCACCCTTGACGTATTGTATGTCCTGTGTAGGTGTAACAAATCTGGATATCAATGACATTTTATCACAGTTCTAAGAAAGACTTAATGCTGTAACCCCTACTCCCTATAAAGATATTTACACATCCTGTTGTAAGCAAAGAGGTTACATACCTGCTGGAGTGCAAAACTCCTCTGTTGATATGTGGTGATATTTAAGATTTTGCAAACATGTGTTTTGTGTGCAGAAAGTCTCATACAGAATGGTTTCCCATAGCCAGCAAGTTTGCCTTTTAATGTGCATCTGACTAGCAGGTGATTGCCTCTTAACCAATCTGTGGTTCTGAAATGCTAATTGCAGGCAACATAGCTGATTTGCACTATCATCAGCCAATGACATGCGACCACTGTACAAGATATAAGGACTCCATGTAGATTACAAGCCCTTTCTGATATGTTGTGCTGGACATTACTGGAGTGAGGAGACTACTTCATTGCAGAAGGTAGGTCTGTAGAAGCTACTGTTACATTGAGATGTGTGTTGTACAAGCTGCTGCATGTAATAGTCCTAGGTAGAGAGTGTGAACATTCTGGAGGACAACAAGGTGTAGGTTTAACTGTGGCAGCTGTGGCAGCCTTGTAGTAGAGGCACAGCCAGAGTGAGGTTAGCCATTCCACTTCAGTTAAGGCATGTGTTTAATGTAACTATGTTAGGCAAAAGTATCATAAACAAAGTATTATGCTACATGTTTGTTGTATCCTTGAGAACATAGGAAATAAATATAACATTATGTCCGCCATTTGGGCAACTGTCAAGCCACATGTTACAGCCGTTATTCTGTATTCTGGCAGTCCTTGTTACAAGCAGGGGCTCCATATGTGTATGTTGGTTGCGCAGCTGTGCTAATCAGCACTGTGAGTTTGAAAGGATTGTGTGGATAGTAGTGATCCTTATTTGCATTATCTGAATTAAAATCCTCTGTAAATGCATATTAATTTGTGACGTGACACTGTATGCACTTATAGTTTTGCTACAGGGATATGTGAAGTATGTTCCCATCTGCAGACCTGTGACTTCCATCAGTGACAAGCAGACATTTCATTTGTAATGCATTGTGTGGATATAGAGTGCATGACTTAATGATTAATTGGTGGCTTCACAATAATGTTATTTAAATGCTACACACCACAGGATTTGAACCCAGGATTGTGTGTGGCAAAATGTACTGCTTGCAAGGCAATTAACAGACTGAGCTACTGAGTCACTGTTACAGCAGTGTATTTGCAAGATATAAGTACATGCATACATGCTGTGACATACTTTTTACAGCCATAATTATGTGCATGGGTTTATATGGATGTATTTCTGCAGCAAGGTTCCTGTTGTACATGTATTTTGCCAGTAAATCCTTAGCAGGTGTACTTGTAAATGTTGCTGATAAAAGGGGATATTTACATGCTATTAGAAACTTCACTTATATCCATTATTGTGTGTTTGGCTTTCTAATGTACTCTTGCACCAAACTGCAAGGTGCAATCCCAATTTTTGCATTACTCTTTAACCATGTTTGTACAATGCGGCATGATGTGCAGCTCCGCTGATATACACTTAATGACTGTAACTTGCAATTACTATGTTTTGCTTAAACCACCTGTTTTAATTAACAGCTGTGTTGCATGGCAGGTTAGTGCATCACCGTACAGGTGTGATGGTCATGGGTTCAAAGTAGGGGACAGGTGTTATTTTGTACATGTTTATTTAAAACAAATATATTAATATAGCTCCATTTAGCTGAGCTTAACAAAGCTGCGCAATGAGGTACGTTGTGCAGCATCATGTTAATAATATATAAAGAAAAGGAAAATGGAGAGATAAGAAAGTGCTGAAATGGGATGCAAGCGGGGGAAAACGTAGTGAAAGGCAGGTAGGTATGTGAAGGAAGGGTGTAGGAAAGAACCATAGCTATCCATTTCTTGTACACCAATAACTGTGCACTTTGACAGAATCTGTAGATGACTTTGGACTCTAACCCCCAGAGAGAGGGATGAGGGCAACATAATTGCGTTGTTAAGCCAATTGGATCAAATTATGTGTGTCCAGTAGACACTTGTGCAAAATGGAGAGGTATGTATGGGGTGACATTTTTTTGGGGGGACAGGTACCCCCCTCCTTTTTTTAAGGTGAGAGTGGCATGTTGGGGAAGGGACATAGGTATGTATGGGGGAGGTAAGTTGGGTATGTGAGGAAGCTTTTGCAGACAGACAAGACAGCAGACAGTGGTGGTGTGTGACACAAGAGGGGGTAAACACCTTAAATGGGGAGGGTGTTTTGATATCTCAGTTCAATGTGCCTCCACAAGGTAGCAGCATGACTCACAACCCTAGCCATGGGACTGTCGACACTGCGCCATCACTATCCCGAGGGTGGTGGTGGTGGAGGCTGGGCTCTGGGGTAAGCCTGCCCCACCAGGGTGGCCAGCGTGCTCTCCATCTGTTGCAGGCATCGTCCAAACCCATGGTAGAGGATCCTGCACACCAAAGCCAGCAGTTTGTCATGGGTGACCCACCAACCACCACTCCCAGAGCAGGCCCATCCCTGTCCCATGGGGCAGTACTACCTGACGCTGCAGATATTGCAGGGGCAGCAGAGGGGGCACCATGAGGCTGGGTTCCATATGGGCTGGGACCTGGTGCCACAACCAGAGGAGCCAAAGTAGGCGGATCATGAGGATCCGGCTGACCTTGACGTGCTGCAGTAAAGTAGTTATAACAATAAGTTAAAGTTAGCATTAACCAAACCAATGTTAGTATTAACACAATGGAACATATTTATTAATCCAAATACATATTAAGGTATATTATGTGTAACACAACATTAAGTAACATAGCAGTAAGTATGTTAACAGCAAACCAGTATGAATTAAACCATAAGGCCAGTAAAACAGTTAGTGTAACAAAATATGTTAATATTAAATCATAATAATAAATAAAAATAAATTAAAGAAGATAAGAGGTGGGAAGAGAGAAAAAAACATGCCATTAGTTACCTCACAGGTAATATTACAACACAGAGTACAACTACAAACTTCTACAGGTGTGCAGTGTCAGTTGTGAGTACAGTGACTACAATTTTTCTATAGCTGACGTAGCACATACATACATCTCAGGCTGTTAGCATGGGACAGTATGGGCCAAGCAGTGACAAATGCAGGTACACAACTACACAGAACAGTTTAACACATTGTGGACTTACATAACTACTAAAGTGTTAAGTAAATGGATTTGAAAATATATAGCATTACAAGTAATCATTTATTTGGTAATCATGGAACAGACAGATTAGGCAGTTGTAATTGCATTATGAAAAACTGTGACAGTTTGCGTACATTAAGTAAACTAGACAGGTGTCATGCCTTAGTTGGCAGGCATAGGAGTGGAATCCAATAGCTGTGACTGCAGGGGACATCTGCAAATAATGTAACAATTGACTGCAGTAACATAGAACAGACATGCAATGACTACAGGCCTATTGCAAATATTAAGACAGATTTATTTAGGAACCTACAATGCTGTTTAACACTTTATTGGTATTGCTGATAAATATCTGTGAAATCTACACACTATCTGCTCATAAAGTGGGCTACCTCAGCCATATACCTTTTGTTCCTGGAGTGGAAGAAAATGTGAGCATTATGTGACTGACATTGGCCTGGAGACAACCTTGAACCAAACTGTTAGTTGAGAAAAACATTTTACAGGACATTCCTTTTGCATTGTAGAGCTATTACAGTTTTACACTTGACTACAGTGACAGTAGAACACACATGCAATGAATACAGCCATGCTGCAAATAGTAAGACAGATTTATTTGGAAAGCTGCAATCCTGCTTAACACTTTATTGGTATTGCTGATAATTCTCTTGTTTGTTGCAATACAGTTGTTATTGTTGATTTATTGCACTACAGTTCTAATTGCCATTTATTGCACTACATTTCTAATTGCCCATTTATTGCACTACAGTTTTTATGGTCTATTCTTTATTGCAGTACATTTTTTATTCTTTATTGCTTATTGCACTACAGGTAGCATAATACAGCCATACTTAGCACACTCATGGTACAACCTGGCCAGGTGCCTGGCATGGGACTGAATATAGCAAGTCCTCTCAGCTGCAGCTATTGGGAGAGAAGCACACCATTATGCATACCAGTTGTGAACACATTCAGCTTGCATTTTGGTAAAACAGTGGAAGAAATGCTTACATACTTGTGGGGCATGCTCAGCTTAGCCTCTTGGACCCAGGTGTCCAATGTTTCCCTCTTTCTCTACTCCAGGTCATCATAGTGGTGGTGACACTGCTCACCAGTGCAGGGGATACTAGTAGCACTGGTAAGATCCCTGGCCGACTGATCCCAGGCCTCAGTCTTACACTCTGAGCCCTGGTAACCACCCTGCAGCAGCCTATGTTCATAATTGCATATGAGGAGGCCAACAAAAACCCTGGACTCCTGCACACCCCATCTCTGTGCCTGAAAGCACCCACTTTCTCCAGCACCAGCTGGTATATCAGCAGATAAGTAGACTCCAACAGATGGTGCAGAATTCTTGCCTAGTGTTCTTAATATAGGTTATTTTCTCACCCTTACACGTCATTTAGCAACATTCAAAAAGTGCCACTGTGCTTAGCATAGTGCAAACCAGCTAAGCAAAGATGAGAAGCAAGAACACTTGCAGAACCATGGTTTTAGTGAAGCTTAACAATGCACAAACAATATTAGCAGTTAATCACATTTAAGCAGTGCTTAGTACCGGGTAGCTCTCCCAAATATAGAAATATTGATTTTAACTTAAAAGACATTTTACGTTGCATTCAACAAATGATATGTCTGCTAGGGACTCAAACCCAGGACCTACGACACTTTAGACCATTACTCTACCCATTTCGCTACTTGGATAGTATATAAAGTAGTATACCTTCACACACACACTACTAAGCAATCACTGCGAGCCACGCAAATAGGCTTAAACAGGCATACACAAAAGTAGAAATAAATAATTAATTACATCCAATGTCTATTTGTAGATGTCTGGCAGGTGTCTGCTGTATATGTGTAAGCACAGCTTGGCATTGCTGTACTCTGCACTGTGTAGACATTAAAAAAATAAATTAAAAAAAGTTATAATTAATTACACCTGGTTTCTATTTTTAGATGTCTGACAGGTGTCAGCTGTGTATGTATAAGCTTGGCTTGGCATTGTTGTGCTCTGCACCAAGCAAATGGCCATTTAAAAAAATAATAAAAAAACATAACTTTATACATTTAATACACAAACTATTAACACACAGCACTTTTCACCAGCAGCACAGAACATTACAGGGAGCTTCACCATATACATAGCATCTAGCCAGCCTCTACACTTCTGCCTATATGTATTCAATATCCCTGTTACTATGCTGTCCCTCGGCAGCACACCATTATTAATATGCATAGCACACTGCTGAGGGGAAATAGTGGCCGTGTACATGGGTACATTCCATGTAGGTTCTACATGCAGCATACGTGGAGTTTATTAAATCCTGGGGAATATTTCTATATGTAGTAAATCGTAAGCAAAGTCGCAGGAACACAACCATCAATCATTCTCAACGTAAAGCGTACACTTACAGGAGGAACTTTTTCAGAAAAAGAACAACGAATAAACACACAACGCTCGTGAGTTACGTTCTTCGTTCGCTTTCAGTTCATCAGTTAGTTTTCACCCATAGAGGGCTTCATACTTTAATACTTGAAAGATTTAATCAATTAAAATCAATGTAATCAATCTAATTAAAAAAAAATTTTTAAATAAAATCAATACTTTTAAAACTGGTAATGCAAAAAAACAAACTCATCATCAAATCAATCAAGCTCAAAATTATTAAATATTGTCATTAAACATTTAACTAAGGCTATTCAATGTTGCATGAATATATTAATTTCTATATATTAATTTTTTATTGATTTAATTAATATTATTTCCACTAATTTTGGTGAAGCCACAAATCACTAATTTCCACAAACATGTAATAATTAATGAGCTGTTCAGCTTAAAAAACCTATAAAATAAAAAGATTTATGTATTTATCAAATTCTTTAAATTGTACTGCTAAACATAAAAGTTTTACTTTGTTGTTTTTAAGTTTTAATAATACTTTTAAGTTTTGATTTGATTGATTTATTTTTTTATCATTTGTTTTAATTGCTTTTAAGTATTGATTTTATTGATTTTTTTTTAAATTTAATTTTTTGTTGGAATTGTTATATGAACTGAACAAATTTTGTTCTGTATTTAAAGATCTATTCTAAAAAGCTCGGTGCTCAAAATGATAGCTTAAATTTGGCTGATTTTATTTTATAAACGTTATTTGTTCTTTCTGGAAAATTGGATTCCTGAATGTAGTGAATTTTTTATTCTTATTGAGTGGTTTGTTTTGGCTTGATTTATGAATATTTCTATATGTACTTAATACCTCAAAAAACAAGTGACTTACAAACTGTTGCATGACATTAAATGAGACCTTAGATGTTGTTGAAGAAAGCTGATATTTGCAGTGTTAGTTTCACATCTTTAGAGATATCAAGTATTACTTCTTTGCTAATTATACAACTAAGGATATGTTTTCAAACTTCTGTAAATATCTGAATAAACATACACTTATAGAGGAATTTCTTGTTGTCCTGTGAAGGCTTGTGTCTGATTAACAAAATTGTTCTAACAATATATATATATATATATATATATATATATATATATATATATATATATGTGTGTGTGTGTGTGTTTGTGTGTGTGTGTTGTACAGTTTTCAAGATATGAAAATTGTATTTCAGAAAGTTTACAAAATATAAGTTTGGGTTTGTGAGCATTATAATATATTACATAATATATTATATAATATATTATATATGCTTGGAGTTTTTTTCCCCGGACCTCCACTGAAAATGGACTTGATATCCAGTTGGACTCTCCTGGTCAACAAATGTAAAATAAATAATAATAAAATAAATAAATTACAGTATTTATGGAAAAATATGACTGCACAGACTATTCTCACTGTTAATGATACTTCTTACTGGTAACATTGCTACTTGTACAGTTTAATAGCATTTTTTTCTCAAAATATTTACATTTATTTATCTTAATACTTTTTAAGTTTATTTTTCAGAATGAGTTCTGGAATACGGGATGTTTTTAGGCTGTTACATGTGTGACTTTTTACACCACATATTTGTTAATGAGCTAGAGGAGTCAGGAGTTCCTTGGAGTTGAACCAGAGATGGGTGTTGGGAGGGTAAGATGATCAGGAAGTCCAGGAACACTGTAAATTAGTGATTAAGTGAGAATTAATACATCAATATCATTAGATATCATTTAGACATATGAACTGTTTTTTTAAGTAGATGAAAAAAATGAAAGTTTTTTGACCATGTTTTACTGGTGGGAGAACTGTAAAGCATAAACCCAACTTTAAGTGATTAATGTTTAGAAGAATACTGAATGGAGTGAAAAAGTAAGCAAAATATTTTTGTTCTTATTAATACTTGTATGAATTTTCCTTATGTAGACTATTTTCTAAAGTAGTTCTGTATATTATGATGTCAGAAGCATTTAAATGTGAGCTGGGGGAGTTTTGCCAGGGACTGATATATACAGTAGTGATATTAAAGTAATTGTTGTTAAAATGCATCTAGGCTTTACAATGTAACAAGCTAAGAAAAGCAGGACAATTTCAAGTTAAAGTTAATATAATGAGGTTATCTTGGGGTGCTGGGGAAGGAGATTCACTGTTTATCGATTGTATTATTTACAGAATTAAGGGATTGCTTCTCCTGTTCTTAAAGAAGTGGATGTCTAGATTAGTGTTCCTTTTTTCAAGAAAATAGACTTCAAGCACAAGAGAAATGATCAAAACATGAGAATGGTAGCAGTTTTTTGAATTTGCAAAAATCTAGCTATTTTGTTTTCCATTAACATCATCTTTTAGCAGGCAATTAATCATGAAAGGTCTGAACAGTGTGTTCTGATTGAAATTTAAAAGACACAATGTAATTAACCTATAAAGGGGAATTGACAAGCAGTTCAGGGAAACAGTATGTTCTGAGTGAAATATGTGAGGTACAATGTAATTAAATATTATGGGAGTTGGCAAACAGATGACTGAAAATAAAAATATAACATACGAAATGAAGTTTGAAACTGTGACAAGTAAGTAGTTACCTCTCCAGCACCATTGTTACTTAAAAAACTCCTTTATTGAATTATTACTTGTGTCATAGGCAAACTTAAATTTATGTAAAACTAATCAATAATAACAAGTTCACATTTATACACATTGTAAATCACATATATTGTTCTATACCATATATTTAAAGCAGCATTACATATATTGTTCTAATACTGCCGTCTCTTAAACTTCATTCCTCTTCCAAAACATTTTTCTTCATGTATTGTTCCCCCAATTTCCATTTTTTCTATATAATTTACTCAAACCCTTTTCTAAAGATCCCACTTCCTGTTCTTTTAACTCTGTTACAATATTTATTACTTCAAGTATGGTTGGTTTAGACTTTGATTTACATCTCTAGTCATTAGTTTTTGGCAGCAACCAGAATTTAACTTAACAGGGCCTTACTATGTTTAGATAATTCAGATCCCATATCCCAGCTCAAAATATAATTTCCTAAGTTAAACTCATTTGCTCACCAGTATCCCCAACAGAGTATTTTGTAGGCAATTTTCAAAGTCTGACAACTCACTACACTCTGAGAGCATGTGTTCTCAGGTATTTCTTTCTTTCCCATTACCTCCAACATTTATCTACATGAGGAAACATTCTTTGCTGTCTGCAGGGGGTATAAAAGTACCTATGCATATACTTCCAGGCAAAAATCCAAAATCTTCTAGATTTTGTTGCATATTTAGATGATACACATATCTCTTCTTATTGTTTCTTTATGAATTACTCATCTAATTTCTCTTACCAATCTTTTCTGATCTCCTCTCATTGAATCCTATAGTTATCATGCAGTGTTTTATATGACCCACTAATTATCCCTTTGTAACAGCAGCTTCTGATCTAGAGTCAACTAAACACTCAACCAGTGCAGGTCTTACATTTAGGATTCCCCTATCCATCTCTATTTGCCTATACTCTAATATCAATCCCTGATAAGGAATGCTATCTCTAGCCTACAGTCCAAATGTCTTCTTGGCCTCTTCCCATTCCATTACCTTTTTTTCTCTAATTATTTGTTCCCAATATCTTGGCTCCTTTGTCAGCTTCCTCCAGTAAATTCCAGCCCATTCTTGCCAATTCTCTGTACCCCTAATTGCAGTCAACTGTATTGCTAGACTCTCCTTTCTCCATTCCTATGGTGCTTAGCTCTTAGTATACTTTCTGTTACTTTAGGAATATAATATTCTGTATGACTGCTGTTGTTCTCCTTAAAGATCTATGCCCAAAATCCTATTCTTTTCTTATTTCTTGAATTACTCCCCACATCATCATCTCTTTCCACTTTGAATTGTAGCTTTCTGCTTGTGTTATGTATAACACCCTTAGCCATGTTGCTCTTAAATATCCCTTCAAATCAGGTAATCTGAAATCTCATTGCTCTATTGGAATGATCAACTTATCCAGCTGAGTCTTGCCCTCTTCTCCTCCCAGATAAAACTATTCAACTCTTTATTAATTAGTAACCACAACTTCTCTTCTGGCCGATATAAATATGCATGACCTGTGTATAAAACTAAAGGGAGTAAAAACCTCTTTTACTGCTTTTATCTTGCTATCCATATTCATAGGCCAGAGCTCCAGTTTCTCAGTTTTTGTATTATCTTTTGTTTAGTCTCTTCCCACATATCTTTAGCTGCCATAACAGAATCATTTTAACCCATACTCCTAAGTACTTCATTTTATCATGGCCCCGTAAATATGCATACTGCAGATCCAATTCATGCATGTGTACATTGTTTACAGCTATAGCCTTTGTTTTATCTTCATTAATTTTATCTTGAAAAAAAAAACAGGACTGTCTCATAATGTTACACAACAAAGAGATGTTCTTTTCTGGTTCTGTCAGGTACAAAATAATATCAGCTGCAAAGAAAGATAACCTTTCTTGAATACCACACATAAAATATCCTTGAATGCCTGAGTCCCTTAATTTGCTTGCCAATGGTTCTAAATATAATACAAATAACAAGGTGGAAAGAGAACATCCCTGTCTGGTTCCTCCTTTTAGACACAACTTATCATAGCAGAACCCTCCCACTTTTGATTTTTGCTTCTGTTTCCTCATATATCCTACCAATTAACCTTATTATTGTATAAGGAAATACAAATGCTTCCATTGCCCTACTCCTGAAATACTAGCTTACTCTGTCAAATGCTTTCTCTGCATCAAGAACTATCAACAACAGTGGTATTTTCTTACAGTCTGCTTCCCTATAGATCACCATTGTTCTATTAATGTTGTCAAATGTTTGCTTCCCCTACACTACACCACATTGATCCATATATCTCAATTATGGCAACACCTTTGCCATTCTTTTAGATATTATAGACATAAACACTTTATAATCATAATTTAAAATTGAAATGGGCCTATATAAAGCTGGATCTGATGGGTCTTTACAGTCTTTAGGTATTACAGCCACCACAGCTATTTTCCAGGATGCCGGTGCTTCCCCTTCCTTTTAAAATAATGTTAAACAAAACCTTCCAGATCTTTATTGCTTTATTCCCTCCTAGCTTCCAAATGTCAACCAGAATACCATCGATTCTTGGAGACTTTCCTGCAGATTAGTTATACTTTAACAATTTTATCTCACCCCCTCCTGCCTTAAGTGTTAATTGTTGAGCCTCATGTACTACTAACCTTGGCATATTTAAGTCTTACATACATATTTCCATTTGTGCTTTTTCTTGATCTCCCCACTTCTATGATTTATACAAATTTTCATAAAATTTCCAAAATATCTTTATATCTCTACGTGATCTCTGGGTATTTTTCTAGTTATAGGCTCCCTAAGTTTGGCAACAATGCTTTCTACTTTCTGTTTTCTAAGTCATTGAGGACAAATGTTTTTGTGCTCTGTAGTTATTATCAAAACCAGTTTCTTAACAGCACACTTTCTAAACTCATGCATATTATCCAGGTGCTCCATTATATTCTCTTTAGCAGTCTGCTGTTGTACCTCTTCTTGTTCTGTGAGATTCCTCTTATTCTGTAATAAGTTAACATCTGTTTGTCCCTCTAAATAATTCTTGTTACTTCTTAACCACCTCTCTCTCTTTTTTATTTCCACCATATTTTTAAACTCCACCTTCACTTTATCCAACTCACTTGCTATAACTACTGGAGTAGTTTCTATCTTCCTTAATAACTTCCAAATTATTTCCACTATCCATTCCTTAACATCCCCTCTTTTTAACAGGTAGGTGGGGAAAAGCCTGTGTCTTATCATTACTTCATGACTCTGCATTTTGTCTTAGTAATTATTGCCATATGATCTGATATAGTTATTGGATGTATCTCAAAGTTCTCAATTAAAGGCACATGTTGCTGTGAAATATAATTTCTGTCTACTCTGTCCCAGTTCTTGTACCTTGGGGAATAATACATAAATTCTCTCTGAGTACCTACTGCTGAATTCATGTCTTCCATGCCAACTATTTTCATAATTTTATTCAGAAATCTACCCTCTTTTTTTATACTTCCTCTCCCAGACCCCCTAGAGACATCCTCACTTTTGCAACTCAAATTTCAGTCCTCATCTATAAGTAATATTCCCTGCTTAAAGCTGATTATTTCTCCCATTTTTTAAACTCCATAACAGAAGTTTTATTTGGAATATAAGTACATGCCAGCATAATTCTCATCCCTTGCCAGTAACCCCTTACTACCACAAATATGATATTGTCTTTTTTTTCATTTTCTATCACTACTGGAGCTCCTCTTGCAATGAATATAAGTACTCCTTTTTTCCTTTGTCACTCATATTCTGCTGAACATCCATCCTGAAATGCTTTCTTTATTAAATTCACATTCTCAGTTCTTTCCAAATGTGTTTCCTACAACATTTTTGCACTCATTTCTAAATATAAATAAATATTCTTTCCTTTTTGTCTATACCTGTAAGACCATTCACATTCCAAGATAATAAGGAGAGTGTCACCATTATGATAAGAAGCCATTATTCCCACCTGTTATATATGAAAGCTTTATTAAATGTCTATTTCCAGATTTTGTGATACATGTACCTCCTAATGTTTGGCAAGTTAGTCCTTTATACATTTTTTTCTTATCATCAACATTAGAACAAATGTTACATTTTACAAAACTTTGTTTTAATGAAAACCCTCAAAAAACACACCTCCAGAACACCCTATAACTTGTTAACTTAATACAAACACAAAACTACTATGTGCATCTTCAAATAATGAATGTTAATTCTCATAACAGGAAAGCTGTCCCAAACAGACAACTGCAAACACAGGCCCTGATTAACTTAAAATTGAAGTTCTCCATGCAAAACACATGCTTTTGCTCATGTTTCTACCCACACTGATTGGTGTATAGCCTTTTTTATCTTTATTTAATTCCCAGGTATGAAAAAAATATCGTGCTATTATCAGCTTGTCTCCATGGAAATGTTAAGATAAAAACATTAGTCCTCAGCTGCAGGCTTCTAAAGACAAGTTGAAACATTTATTGCTAAAGGAAAACTTTTTATTATATTCAGTGTTCTCTTATTTACTTGATTCCAGTTGAAACTTGTTATTAGATTAAGCCAAAGTTTTTAATCCAGAGACTCACCTATGTAAAAGTAATAGAAACATATCAGCTCTACATATATTAATATCTCTGTACTTTTGTACCCCATCCCCCACCCCAACAGCCCAGAACTACAGTCTATTAACTTAAACATGTTTTTGTCTAGTCTTTTTTCTCTTTTTGCATTGTAATGTATGCAATTCTTAATAGTAAAAAAGAAGAAAGAAAGAAAAAGGCATTTGTTTACTTTAGTATCTTTATTACATAACATGTAAAATGCTTTGCTATACAACATGCAATTTATATAGTGAAAAGTTTCATAAAAATACTGTTAAGAACCAAAATTGTTTAACATACAGTTATTTTTTCTCTTCCTCTCCCCAATGTGTCTTTTCAAACATTGACATGAAGTGGGCCAAGTGCCTTTCAGTTCCCCACAAGTTTAACAAAGTCAAAAGTCCAATCTTTCCACTTTTTTTATACAGCCATATTTCACAAATTTAATTGATGCTTTGCATCCTCACATTTATTCACTAATTTCCATGCTGCTGGTCTTCTTCCTATTCATCTCCATCTGCCAAGTCTAGATTCCTGTTCAATTCCAAGGTACTCCAATTTTTCTAGTCAACTCCTGTGCTTTTCTCTGTCGCTCACGGAGTTTTCTTTAGAATAGGTTTCACTGACAAAGTCTCTCTATGTGCTTTATTTTCAGAAGAAGGAGAAGCAGAGTCCCCTTCTGCTTGATGGCTCACTTTTTGTTGGGTATACTTTTATATTTGCTCCTTAGCCCATTCAGCATCAAAAAATGACTTTCATTCTCCAGGAAAAAATATTCTGAAGACAGCTGATACAGCACCTTGAATCTCACACCTGCCTCTTGATATTCACTGATTGCTGGAAGGCATGTGTTTCTCTTTTGCCTGGTGTACTGTGAATGAATCATTTTCCATACACACTCTACTGTCACTAACTTTTAATACTTTTTGCTACAGTTTTGTTAGGATCAACTCTTTCTGCTGGTAGGTTCGTATCTTTGCTAATACAGGTTTTGCCTGCTTTCTCATGGCATTATCGTCTCACAGCAAGAGGTTTTGTGGTTTGATTCTTGGCTGGAGGCCTTTTCTGTGGAGTCTGCATGTCCTTGATTCATTTGCATGGGTTGCCTCGAGGTGCTCCAGAATTCTCCCACATTCCAAAGACATCTGTCTGGAGTGTTTATCCCCAGGCCTCTGCTGAAAATGGCTCTGTCCCAGTCAGGCTTTCCTGGTAAACAAATGTTAAATAAAAAAATATAAAATAAATACATTTTTATTTGAGTTGATATATTCTTTCAGTGTTTCATTTATTTTAATCAGCTCTGATCACATTTGACTTATTTTTTTCCTCTATATTACTGGTAGCTATGTGTTACACCAAATTTGGAGCTTGAACTGCTTCTTGCTGAACAGCTGCAGGAATCTTTCCAGTCAGTGTTTTCTCTTCACCTTTTCTAGCTGACATTTTTAGGCTCTCTTACTTTCTTCTTTGCTGGGATCCAGACAGTATACTTACTAGCCTGTAACTGAATATACTAAAAGCCACACAGTTCCTGGCCCTTGTCTTTCAGTTTCTTTTTTCACACCGGAAGAACTAAAGTTAATCTGTTAATCAGTGTACAGCCATCTTGGAAAGACTTTAATACTTTATTAAATCTAACATTGCATATATTAGTTTATTTAGCAGTACTCAGTGTACACAGTAATTAAAATAAAAAAGTGGACCACCAAGACAGTATTTGCGTGAAACACAAGTTTATTTAACATTAAGTGCTGTTAAAGTAAAACCAACTAAGTGCTTTCACCAAGAAACATGAATTGGCTTCATCAGAGTCATTCAATTATGGTGTAACTTCCTTTATATACTCTAATTACTTAGACAATTATTCATGATTCTGCTTGTATCAATGAAATTACCCTGATTAAACTTAAAGGTATATTTCCCCTAAATATGTAATATACAAAATAACATGCTGTAAACCACAATAGTCAATACATTCAAGATAAAAATATTAGTGTTGATACTAATAATGAACATAAAAATATAAAACATTGTTAAAAAAATAATAGACTTAAAAGTGCAAAACATATTTGGTCTGTTAGTTGCAGTCAGATAAGTATTTTCACAGTGCACTTGAAGTTAAACTTCTGCTGCCCTTTGCTTCAAAAAGGGAGCTATTGAACAATGGTCATTTAAACCTGGCTTGCAACAAGCATGTAGTCTCAGTTGCCATTTAGTTTCTCTGGCTTCTAATTCTAATTCATCATCCTCACCCCTAGAGTCACTCTGTACCTTATCAATGACACAGAATAAATATATTTTATAGTTGGGACATTCTAGAGTGTGAACATATAAAGCATTGTTCATTTTTTTTATTTTTAATGTCTCTAAGGGGGTCAGTAATGCAATTACGTAGCCTTCTTTCAGTCTTGCCTATGTAGAAATCAGGGCATGATAAGCATGTAGCTAAATAAACCACCATAGTGGTATTGCAGTTACACCTACCTGGACATCCTACAATGTGTTCAAAACTTCCTATAAAGACATTCGTACCATCATTTATATTTTTACGGCTCTTGCAAGCACCACATTTGTACATCAAGGACCTGTGCTTGCCTTGTTTTCTGTTGACACTTTCAAGAATATTCTTTATATTACGCCCTCTACTGTACACAACCTTAGGGTTATGCCCCAACTTTTCCTTCATTTTATTGTCAAAATGAGTTTCCCATATAATATTAACACTCGATACCAAGTTTGATGTTTCTGTATAGTATTGTAACACCAGAACATTGGTGTCTAGCTTGCCATGTTGGTTCTATTAGTGTTTAGACCTGCTCTTAAAATAGGCTTAAATGTAGTATTTCTTTTAAGCATAACTTCTGTCTTCACTTTCAGCAAAAGACTTAAGGGGTAGCCTCTGTTTGGAACATTCCAGTTAATAAACATTCCAATTAATATACAGATCTCTTTTTTGAATATTTCAACGCTACTAATGAGCCTAGATAACCTAACCATTTTTGCCTTTTATTATAACCTTCCGCTGATGGAAGGGGTGGCAACTGTTACAGTGCAATAACATATTAGAATATGTTTCCTTTCTGTGGATACTACTGGCCAAGATGCTCCCAGCAATGCTCTTAGTCAATTCAGTATCTAAAAATTCTATCTTATCACAATGCCATTTATATGTGAACTCAAAAAAAGTGGTTGGACTCATGGAAGTGGTCTTGACTAACAACTTTATGATTTTTGAAGGTGAATTCTATCATCAGGAAGCAGGAGTGGCTATGGGGGCCAAATGTCCCCTAGCTTTGCAAATCTGGTTCTCCTAGAAGATATGTTTTTTCATAGGTTCATAGGTGTGTATTAGGCTAATGTCCCTGGGGTCTTTACAAGCCTAGCCATAGGAATACCCTGGCATAGTGCCACCTGACCTTAGTTCCCAGTGCCTCTATCGAGAAGAGCCACTGGTGTTATCCCCAGGGTGAATTTTCTTTTTCCCATCCACTCATCAAGATTTCTCTTGAAGGTGGTCAGCGAGGTGCTCTGCTTGACATGTATGGGAAGTCTGTTCCATAGCATGGGCAGTCTCTGGGTTATGAACCTGTCCCTCCAGCATGTCCTGTTAATTGTGGTAATGAGGTTGAGGTCTCTGGAGCGTGTGGTGCAGAGGGATTGGGATTTCTTTAGATGTAGCATTTCTAACAGAGCTGGGTCAGGCATGGCTTTGTAAGTCAAGCAGAGATCGCCTCTAAGTAGGCGATATGAGACAGAGAATAGTTGGCATTTTCTGAGTCTGTCCATATAGGACAAGTGTTTAAGGCCTAAGATCCTCTTTGTGAGGTACTTTTGTGGCCTCTCCAGTTGCTGCAGGTGTCTAGTGAGGTACATGCCAAATGGGGCATTGTACTCGATGACTGGGCTAATGAGGGAAGAGTAGAGGGAGACAATGACCTCTTTCTTCCTGGATGCAAAACCTTTAGTAATGAGATGTGCCACATAGAAGGACCTTCTGACCACAGTGGCAATGTGGTGATCAAAACAGAGGTTGCTGTCAACCTGTGTTCTGAGCTCTCTTATAACGTCTTCTGTGTTCACTGGACTACCATCAGTGTAGTAATACATGGGAACTGGCTTTTTCCCAAAGAGGATGACAACACATTTTTTGGCACTGAGCTCAAGGCCATGGTTCTGACACCAGTCATTGGTCACAGTGAAGCCATTCTGTAGGATGTCAACATCACTTGGGGAGTTAATAATAGCTCCCAACTTGCAATTGTTTGCTGACTTTGTCAGCCAGAGTCCCTTCGTGTTGGCCTGGACTTCAGAAAAGTAGATACCAAACAGGAGAGGACACAGGACCAAACCCTGTGGGACTCCACTCGTGACTAATCAGCAGTCTGACTTGGAGTCAGCTTTCACACTGTGGGTTCTATCTGTGAGCCAGTTTGCAACCCACCTAGTGATATATGGTTGATACCAAGCTTAGTGAATTTTTCTATGATTCCTGAGTGGAGAATTGTATCAAAAGCCTTGGCCAGCTCAAGGTAGGCTGTATGAACCACCTTGCCTTCATCAAAAGCTCTGGTGACTAACTCTAAGAAGTCGACCAAGTTGAGCAGGCATGATCTACCCTTCACAAAAACCAAACTGTGTGGGATCCAGAGTTTGGAGATTCCCTATATCCTTGTTTATTAGGTCCATGATGATGTGTTCCATAGCTTTGGATATCAGACTCGTCAGGCTAATGGGGCAATAGTTCCCAAGGTCTGTAGTTGCTCCTCCTTTGTGGAGAGGGCTAACTGTAGCAGTGCCCCATTCATCAGGGACAAAGCCTGAGGTGAGGCTGTGACTGAACAGAGAACACAGGTGATGTGCCAGTTCACTCTGTAGTTCATGTAGAACACAACCAGAGATATTGTCAAGTCCCATAGAAGCTGTATTCTTGGCCTTGGACAGTGCTGTTTTAACCTGTGCAGCAATAATACTGGGTGCCTGGCAATCTACTGGTATTGTGATTGGTCCTTTGGGGGGGAGAGGGGGGTAAATTTGGCACTGAATCTGTCGGCCAGTATACTGCCGATATCTGTTGGCTCGGTATAGGAGATACCATTGTGCAGTAGCTCATAGCAAATCTGGGTATTGTCGTGGAGATTCTTTACATAACTATAGAAGGCCTTGTGGATGTCTTTACTATCTGCTGAAATTCTGTTTTCATACCTAGCTTTAGAGGATTTGATGAGGGATCTCAACTTTTTGTTGAGGCAGATAAGGGAGTTTCTCAAGTCTTGGGACTTCACCTTATTCTGCATCAGTGTCCTCCTTCTGTTGTAGAGTTTGTTTATGGCAGGGGACCACTAGATTGGCTTCATTTTTTGGGGGGAGAGTGTCTTGGTTCTATTGGGTATGGCAAGATCCATGTATTTGTGTATGTGTTCATACAGTGCATTGGTGTATGATTTTGTAGTCACACAACTATTCTCCACTTGCATAGGTGCCGTGAAGTTAGCCACCTCTGTTTTTAGGATCCCAAAGTTAGCTTTGGAGAAGTTTTTTGTGGTGGTTACCTTTGCTGGGGGGTGGGAGGGATGTGAATTTCCAAGGTGATTAGTTTGTGGTCGGATATAACCAGGGAGGAGCTGACTATTGGTCTAGAGCAACAGTCGCCCATGTTAGCAATGACCAGGTCAAGGATGTTGCTACCTCTAGTGAAGCTAAGAATGAGCTGGTCCAGGGCATTAGAATTAATGAACTCCAGGATCCCTCTGCCTTTATGGCCAGTGTATTGTTGTATGTGAGTTTTCTGGATGACATACTAATTTTATGGCGAGGAGAGGAACATGGGATGAATGACTTTGTAAAATGCATCAATGGTAAAACCGCTGCAGACACCAGCACACTCAACCACACAAAAATGGACCAGCTGATCAACAGAACCAATAGTAAACAAAATGAAAGTACAAGTGCAAACTAGGAGCCAGAGGGGTCACTGTCACATGAGTTGCCACCATCTTGGGACCCTAAGTTATCGTAAAGTTCACTGATCACTGAAACAGTAGCTTATGAATACAGGTTTTAGGAAAATTTTGGATGAGCCCAAATGTTTTAATTTATTCTAAAATTGTTTTGTAGTGTTGTGCTTAATTACCACATCAGATAAAATGAGTGCTCTAATTGAAAAAAAGTTAGTTCTATTTGCTGATGGTATTAATTTGCACTTGATGAATCCAGAAAAAATATATTTTAGTGCTGTGGAACATTCTGAGACAGTTTAAAGTCTTTTTGGGATATAAAATCAACAGAACTAAGGTTTCAAAGGTAAACTATGTACCCATTCATGAATTGGTCTAGCAATATCCATACTTGTGGGGACTAGATAAGATGTAAGTATTTAGGTGAATGGATTAAAAGTTTATGTTATGGCAGTGAAGGATATGTGGGAAGAGACTAAATGAAAGATAATACAAGAATTAAGAATGTAGAAGCTCTTAATTATGGATATGTAAAGAAAGATACAATTAGTGAAAATGTTTTTATTCCTTTTAGTCTTATATACAACTCAGGCATATTTTTTATCAACTAGAAGAAAAGTTATGTATAGCAATTAATAAATAGTTGAAGGGATTTGAGAGAGGAAAAGGGCAAAAGCTAATTATGATATTCTGAGTCTTTCCATAAAACAAGGTGGTTCAAAATTACCTGATTTGAAGAGGTTCTTTGAAGTTACACAGTTAGGGCTCATATACATAACTTAAGCAGAGGATTATAAATCAAAGTGGTAAAGGATGACGGAAGGGTAGTTTGAGAGAAAATTAGAAACAAGGATTTTGTACTCAGGTTCGTAAGGAGAATAGCAACAACCATACAGAAAACTATATTCTTTAAGTAGTAGAAACTATTCTGAGAAGTAAGCCAGCACGAGAATGGAGAAAAAATATTTTACCAATAGGGATGTCTGTAAGTAGGGGGATAAAACATAGGTGGGGGTGGAATTTATTGGAGGAAATGGGCAAAGGAACTACAGTAACTGGAACAAATAACTCAGGAGAAAAATTCAATACAGTAGATGAGGCTAAGCAGGAGTGTGGACTGCAGGTTGGAAATTGTCTTCCCAATTGATAGCAGAGTACATGTAAAGAGAAATGGACTAGAGAATGCTAACTGAAAGAACAGCTCGAGTAGAATTTCTATTCAAGTTGAGAACAGAGGATGCTGCTAAAAAGGGGTAATTGCTAGGGTTTATAAATATTGCTTGATGACTATAAGAATCAGTCAGACGAAGTTAGGAAAGATTGGGATAAGAGAACAGAAAACTAACAGAAAAGTAATTTACAAAGGAACAATGGGAATAAATCTATAGAGCTGCTAATTATGCAACAAAGTCCAGAAATTTTAGGATTTTTTCATGGAAGTGCTTGCAGAAGTATTTGTATACTACAAGGAGACTTCAGGGGATTTGTTTCCTGAGATAGATCTTGGAAGTGTGATAGGGAAGGAAGAGATAATTCAGAACATGTTGTTTGGGAAAGCAATGACTAGACAGAAAAAATCCCTACAGAGTACTTCAGTAGAACTACTGGGAGGAACCAATGGTAGTAACTTAGGTAGTGATTCTTTTGAGTTGGAATATAGTATATGAATAGATTAGACATAGTAAGGCCTCACAACACTTAATACTAATATGCTGCCAAAAAAAGAAAGTGCAACAATGAAAGCTAGCAAGTACGGCTGATGCAAGGCAACCAAAGTAGTATGCATCAAAATAAAACGCCAGCACCAAAGATGAGCTGAATGAGTTTATTGTTGAAACAAGTGAACTAGACCGGTTTCAGCATATAGCTTTCTTCAGTAGTATAGAAAAGAACTATGACAAAAGCCAGTAATTTATACACATGTTTCAATGAAGACAATGTCTTAGGAAAAAATCAAATTGTTAACAAAAAATAAATGGAAAATTAAATTGTTAACAAAAGATTAAAATATGATTAATAAATAACTAATAAATAATTGATGGTAACTCAAAACTCCAACAAGCTACAAAGAATGTATGGTATAGTTTTGAAAATGGAAAACTTACAATTTATCATTTAGTCCTGGGGAAAAAAGACCCCCTAGTTTTATAATCCATTTTCTTTCTTTATTGTTGAGTATATTGTGCCATCCTGTTTTAAATGACCGATTGCCAGTAATGTGATCAATAATGATAAATGAGAATTTGGCCGTGGGATGATTAATTGTATGTCTGTACAAAGCATTGGTCATACTTGCATTTCTGATATCACCTAAGTGTTCAGACATTCTGATCCTGAACTGTCTGGATGTCTGACCTACATAAAAGGCTTGACAAGTGCAGGTAGCAAGGTAGACTACCCAGTCCGTACTGCAGTTGCCAAATCCATATATGTTGTATAATTGTCCAGTATTCCTACTGGTGAATGTTTTGGTTTTAAACATGTAATTGCAGAAACTACAATGCCCACAACGGTGTGATCCTATTAATTTTTCCCTAGTTAAAGTTTGTTGATAAGTAACAATATCCCTAGATGTTGTTTTCTTAAAGTAAGAAAAATGTGACCCCAATGTCTTGCCCTTTTTATATGAGAATGAACATCTGTTACCCAAACAATCATCCAAATCAATATGAGACTTAAGTATATTCCAGTGTTTGTTGACTATCTCAGATAATTGAGCGGTATTTCTCCCATATGTGGTTACAAATCTCAAGATATCCTGTTGATTTTTTCTAGAATGCTGTTGATATTGTAGCAGACTATCTCTTGACTGGTTTTGTGTCCAATGCATGGCTGAACTAATGTTGTTTTTGGTGTACCCCCTGGCTAAAAATCTGTTGGCCAGATCATCATGATGCTGGGATAATTCTTGTTGGGAGGAACATATCCGTTTAAGACGCAAAAATTGAGATTTAGGAATGTTGTTAATAGTATGTCTTGGATGAAGACTTTAAGAAAACAACATCTAGGGATATTGTTACTCATCAACAAACTTTAACTAGGGAAAAATTAATAGGATCATACCCTTGTGGGCATTGTAGTTTCTGCAATTACATGTTCAAAACCAAAACATTCACCAGTAGGAATACTGGACAATTATACAACATATATGGATTTGGCAACTGCAGTACGGACTGGGTAGTCTACCTTGCTACCTGCACTTGCCAAGCCTTTTATGTAGGTCAGACATCCAGACAGTTCAGGATCAGAATGTCTGAACACTTAGGTGATATCAGAAATGCACGTATGACCAATGCTTTGTACAGACATACAATTAATCATCCCACGGCCAAATTCTCATTTATCATTATTGATCACATTACTGGCAATCAGTCATTTAAAACAGGATGGCATGATATACTCAACAATAAAGAAAGAAACTGGATTATAAAACTAGGGGGTCTTTTTTCCCCAGGACTACATGATAAATTGTAAATTTTCCATTTTCAAAACTATACCATACATTCTTTGTAGCTTGTTGGAGTATTGAGTTACCATCAATTATTTATTAGTTATTTATTAATCATATTTTAATCTTTTGTTAACAATTTAATTTTTCATTTATTTTTTGTTAACAATTTGATTTTTTCCTAAGACAGGAAGTGATGTCATTGTCTTCATTGAAACATGTGTATAAATTACTGGCTTTTGTCATGCTTCTTTTCTATACTACTGAAGAAAGCTATATGCTGAAACCAGTCTAGTTCACTTGTTTCAATAATAAACTCATTCAGCTCATCTTTGGTGCTGGCGTTTTATTTTGTTGCAAAAAAAGAAAGTACAAGAAAATGGATATCAAAATCTATAACAACTATTACATAAATTTTGAATGTTATAGAGGAGGTAAACTGAACTGGAGTTAGAATCTTTAGAAAAGGGAAGGATCAAATTTCAGAGTTTATTTTTCTAATGTTTTCATGTTTTCTAATGTTTTCATCACTAGTGAGAATACACCAATTATGTTTAATAATATTACATATCTGTTGTGTGTCATTAGTGTAATTCAAAACTATCCTATTCCTATGTGACCGGTTGTGATGTAAAGTTTCATGCTGCAAGGAAGTTTCATCACTAACTGCATGCAGAGGAGCACCATACTTTTCAAGTGGACATGCAGCATTAGACTTTACATCACAACCGGTCAGATAGGAATAGGATAGACATGAAATACACTACTGACACACAACAGATATATAATATTATTAAACATAATTGGTGCATTCTCACTAGTGATGAAAACATTAGAAGAATTTTTGGTGACACACTGTGCTTCTCATTTAGGAACTGTAAGAACTTAAAGCAGATTTTATGTAATAGGTCTTTGACCAGGTCTAAGCCAATTTCCAATAAAAAAGGAACTTTTCCATGCTGTGTGTTCACCTGTTGCAAATATATTTTAACCTCAGATGTTTTTTGTACATCCAGTGAATGGCAAAATATACAAGCTGAGATCTTATGCAGACTGCAGGACCAGAAACATTATTTATGCTGCTTGCTGTGTTTTATGCAGTTCCTTTTATATTGGCAAGACTAACCACCAGGTTAAGGAATGCATTTCAAAACATATAAGTGATATTAGGCTAAATGATTCTAAGAATCTTTTGATGAAACATATACTGGAGAATAATGGTCACAGCTTTCGCTTTTTGGCCCTACAGGTCAGTAACTAGAATGTAAGGGGAGGAGATTTAGTGTATGTTACTGAGACAGCTGAATAGTACTATTGCTGAGTTTAAGTCAAGTTCCAGGGAAAATATTAAAAAGTCTTCACTGCAATCAAGACTTTTCTTCATATTAGAAGCAATCTGCTTAAACATCTTGGGGTGCAGGTGCACTTCCCCCCTTCAAACTTGAATAGTACTATTGTTGAGTTTAAGTGCAATCCCAGGGGAAAATATTAAAAAGGCTTCACTGCAATCAAGACTTTTCTTCATAGTAGAAGCAATATGTCTTAACTTTCAACATAAAGACTTAGTGTTATTGCCTCTATATACTGAAGTTTTTTATTGTTTAAAGCATGCACACTTGTAGAGGCCTGTCTAGCTACTCCAGTTTTCCTAACTCCAATCCTGTAAGACCCCATTTCAGACACTAGTTGATGACACACTGCTGGATCATGTACCTCTCTCTGAGTTACAAGCCAAAATTTTTATTTTTTTATATACGGGTTTTATATCCAACTCTGCCTTTTTCCCCAGTTTCATCTGTGACCAGTCAATAATAGACTATTTATGTATGACGATAGCTATCCACTTCCAAACTAAACTGCACTATCCCAGAATTAAGTAACACCAGAAATAATTAACTTGTGCTAGTTTTAGTTCTCCCCTTGAACTGTACTGCCATTTACTTAACTGCAGTTCATCTGTTCTCTTGGCACCCTCTCCATATCACTTACCTGCAGTTCGAGTCAATTGATTATTTGTTTTTGTTTGAATTGCCCATCCTCCAGATTCCTCCTCCCTCACTAGGAATGCATAGGATATAAATTATATAAGGGCCTGATAACAATGCGGCTATCTTTAAATCAGACTAATACTTCTCTTCTGCAGTCATCTCCCCTCTCTGTGAAGTGTGCTCACTGTAAGTCAAGTGTTCTTTTTCTGTTTTTTGCAACAACTGGTAGCACTGTACTCTAGAATAATGATACAGCCATTTTGATTGAATTAATAATCTAACAGTCTCATTAATTATACTTCTACATTAAAAGACAAGCAAAAGAAAAAAGAAGCAAATTAAAGTTACAAGAGAATTTGGTAGGGAACTTGTGATATACTTACACCCATTCATTTCTCATTCCCACTGTTCTGCCCAGACCCTGCATACATTTTGGCTCCACAGTCTTGTGGTCTTGGTTGGCCCTGCTCCATTTGCCTATGGCTCACTCTGCTCCCCTACCCTGCCCCAAATTTCTACCCACCCTCACTACTCCTACTTTTACTCTAACCCCTCATCACCTGACCACGCCTTAGACCAATCACTAACCTCTACTTCTTAAAACAATCCACATCCACTATCTATCTCCTTGCCTTAAACAATCACAAAGCAGCACTAGCCATGCTTTTACATCTACCTCAACCTATAAACCATAGCAATGCTTACACCAAACTACTACTCCAACAAAACACACACATCACCTTAGGATTTCTCTTCCTAACCCTCACATACCTAACAAACATCACTTGTATACACACAAACACCCCACTGGAAAACACTATATTCCATACTACACATAGTTCCATAAAGACAAACTCACACATAAACTTTCCTATCAGTTCCACACTATTTAGAGACAGTTCTATAATACACATACATAAATTCCACATAACTACATCTTACACTACCAAAATATCATTCAGATCCAACTTAGAAATAGCACATATAATTAAACACATACTACTGATCACAAAGCGCCTACTTATATCAGGTGACATACATCCAAACTCAGGTCCGCTTAATACCACACCCTCAAACAAACAAAACTCTGACCTGCTAATTCTTAACATCAGCACAAGGAGCATATCCAATAAGCGTCCTGACCTACATACATTTATAAACCACTACTCCCCAGACATACTAACAATCACTGAGACCTGGCTAAAACCCCACACTCAAAACAAAGAAATCCTCAAACCAGGATACAATATCTTAAGACTAAATGGAGTAGGCAAGAAGGCAGGGGGAATTACAATTTTCTTTAAAAATAACCTCAAAATGAAACCTCTACAAATCCCACTTCCCAAGTTTCAAAATGCCGAAATCTTAGGTAAAATTCTATACTTAAACAATAACAAAAAAAAAATATTCTTTGCTGTTATATTTCTCCAGGAAACAACTCCCCTACTTTGTGGAATTATTACAGTGGACCTCAGAGAACTGCAACAAGAAATTATCTTACTAGGTGATCTAAACACCAACTGGACAGCCTGTAATTCTAACAACCCCACTAATCATATTAATCTCTTTGGTTTTTCACAACTCATTCAAAAAACTACTATAGTTGATAAAAAACCCATAAACAATCCCTTCTAGACTGGACACTAGCCAATTGCTCCAAACAAAACAACTAGACAGGTTGTCTACCAGATGGCCTCAGTGACCATCTCCCTACTTTTCTCCTATGCAAACGTACCAATATACCCAAGCCAATAACCTTTAGGCAAGTTAGTGATAACAGTAAACTAAACATACAGGAGCTAAACTCTACTCTAAAACTAACTGAAAACCACTATTAAACCTAGGGTCTATATTAGTTGATCGAACGTCTAGTTAATCGAATAACTAAACATTG